>NW_027526203.1:110798897-111049452 GCF_048455015.1 Haemaphysalis longicornis
GCTATCGCTTGGCATTCAGCGAGAATGCAGGGGGTTAAACCCGTAGATGTGCTTGGTAAGGGCACCACTTGTCTTCCCCGTCTTCGCGTGAGCTCGTACCTACATCGGTAAGACAACGGGCTCTGCCTATGTTACTCTATTAGTTCGAGGCTCTATTCCTGACGGTGTCAGTTAATTCTTTTATTTGTTTCGCGGGAGTTTTCTGTTGACACCAACGGTCGCGAAAAAACCCTTTCGGGGGTAGAGGTAAAAAGCTTTGCTTAAAACAGCGCTTTTTTGGAAGGAAAGGCACGCTGCGCTGAACTGCCAACTGAGTTTTGTTTAGATGAAGAAGGAATAGATAGTACAATCGGAAACGGAGAGAGAAGGAAAGGCAGACAAAAAACAGAAAAAGGAAGTGGATTGTGGAAATGAAAGTAGCCACGTGTAATGCATCGATCATGACCTCAAGTAATCCATCTTCCTCGCGAACTCGATATATGGTGTGCTCACGCACCTATCCCCTACTGTGGGGATAACAAATGCTTCGTATATCTTCCTCGTGCGCTGCTACCGATACCGCTTCAAAATGACGGTGCTATCAAATGCTGGCGAGCAGAGCTTGCAATGCTGGCATTTGGCATAGTGCATAGCTAAATTGTTGCCAGTGCCTGTCCGTAAGGTGTTGGCTGCTCCCTAAGCCAATCGTAATGCAGCGGCCCGTTTGTCCTACATAGCGGTTGCCACATGGTAGCTTTATCTCATCACAACACCTATGTTTTTTGCTGCATTTCGGCGCTCGTTAACATTTGCTTAATTAGGGGCCCATTAACAGCAAAAGATTTAGCAAGAAACATGCCAACCGCTTTAGAGAGTGTATAGAAGGCGTTGTGTTTGAGATGAGTTGTGTATAACACCACAAGACCAAGCTCAAGCTCAAACAGCTGAGCTGTTTAAGCTAGAGCTTGGACCGGTGGCATTGGCGAAAAAAAAAAAAATGTTCGCAGCTTGCACTGGTGATGCAAGGCTGGAGAAACGGCAGAGATGGCGGACCCTCTCCCTTCGTCCCACGCCCAAGCCAGGACGCAGCCGCTGTTTAATGTGTTGGGCCTAGACGTTACAGCTGGATTGGCGCCGGTGAGGCCCGGCAGAGCAATGACTAAGCTATCAAAGCGAGCGCGAAGCTATGCCCAGCTGCGCCAGGGGTTGCTACGCAACGGGAGGTGACTTCATCGCTCCGCGAGGTTTTCTGGTGCAGCGGACGTATAACTGTGGGCTTAAGCAGCTCTGCTTTTAAATACCATGAAAAAAAAAAAACTGCACCGCCTTTAAAGGGTGCCACGTCGCAGATAGGTTGATTGATTGTTTGATTGTAGGGTTTAACGCGCCGTCGCAACGCAGGCGATGAGGCGCTGCGTAGTGGAAGGCTCCGGATTAATTTTGACCACTTGGGGATCTTTAATGTGCGCCTAAATCTCGTACACATGGGCGTTCTTACTTTTCGCTTCCATCAGAAAAGATGCCGCCGCGGCTGGGCGTCGCAGATGGGGCATTATAACAATGAAGCCGGCTTTGGCGCCTGCTCGGGTAGGTATGCGTAGAATCTGCTTGCATGAGATTGGTACCCCGCCGAGCATAGGCGGAGAGTTTACATTTTCCCTGGGGGGGCGGGGGCTCGGCCCGCGGACTTGCAGCCCATAATGATGATGACGAAATGTACCCATCATTATCATGTACACATACATACATACATAGACGCATACGTACAGTCATGGACAATTGAAATACGAACGCGGAGCGCATGGCCGAAGATACCGGTGCCGTCACCTGGCAGCGGCCTTGGAAAACGCACGGACATGCGCAGTTGAGATATCGGGAGCGAGGGTGCGTGCCCCACTGCGATGTGTTGCCCCCTGCTCGCTCGCATCCTTGCCTTTTTGCCATGCCACAAGAGCGCTGAAAGAATTGTTAGCGGTGCGGCGCAAGATCGTATCTGCTGTCACTGTGTGCTCGGCTCACATGAGCGCCTGCTTGCCGTGTGTGCCGGCGTCACATTGCCGACATAGCTTTGCATGCGGGGTTCAGTAACTGGAGCAAATAACGATGGACATTTGGGTGACTCCCAAACCAGGCTCAGTGCTGCCCCCTCCGCAGATTTCTAAACGTACTGAGGGGCTTGCCAAAAAAAAAAAACGAGAAAAGCAGCCCGCCAAAATTGTTGTGCAAGGGTAACTTGCCCATACAGTAATTTTCCCAGACCAAACAATGCTTGCAGTTAATTTACATCATTGGAGATGAATTCTGGTGGTATATTTATTGTTTGCTACTAGCACCAACTCCGCCACTCCGCGAAATGACTCAGCCATGACTCCGTTAAACAAAGGCATTCTCCGCGGCCAGTTCATTGTTCGATTCCCGAGCCACTGCATCACAAACGCAAAACAATGCAGCGCCATCAGAAGTTAGGCGGCATGCATTTATTTTGGCTTCATATCTGTGCGATTGTTTTCTTCAAGACAGCATGATGAGCTCAACAGCATGCCTTACGAGAGCGTGCATGCGTTTCCCATGCAAGCACTAGCCGCAGCTGCAAGCAAATACGCGCCGCATTGCTCTCAACGCGACCAACACCTTCAGCTGCAGCAGCGCTGGTACTTTCAGTGCTTGCTGCGCTCTTGCGGCGTGGTGACAAGGCAAGCATGCGAGCGAAGAGAGGGCGACATATCGCAGTGGGACACGCAGCCTCGCACCCGACATCGCAACTGCGCATGTCCGTGCGTTTTCCACGGCCGCTGCCAGGTGACGGCACCGGTATCTTCGGCCATGCGCTCTGTGGTTCGTATTTGAATTGTCCATGACTGTACATACGTCATACGTACATACATACATACATACGTACATACATACATACATACATACATACATACATACATACATACATACATACATACATACATACATACATACATACATACATACATACATACATACATACAAACATACATACATACATACTTCTATAGTGCGCTTTTAGTGCGCTGCGCTTGTCCTCCTATGGTTGGGATTCGAGGGCAGAAACGTAAAGTATGAAAGTAAGCCGTCCACATCTGTACCAATTCAATGGTGGAGTAAGCCTTTAGCCCCAATAAAATGTTAAGTAAAAACGTAGAGGCAACTCTAAAGAAATGTTAACTGGTATTATGGCCATCGTAGTGGCACTTGGGGGAGTGGGGGGGGGGGGGGGGGGCGAACACTGCAGGGGGCTCGGACCCCCGAGCCCCCCCCGTAGTGTCTCCGCCTATGCCGCCGAGAATACAAACAGATCTTTCACGGCAGCAGCGGTTTCCTGCTGGCTGCTGACGGCAGTAAAGGCGCCAACGCCAAGCTTGCCGAATTACGTAACCCGGAAGCCATGGAGCGCCCTTCGATATATCCTTCTGCAGGGCTTAGAATGGCCCAGGTGTAGTGCACCAATGGTGGGTAGCCTATCGAGTAAAATGGTTGGGCTCAAAGTATATGGACACAGTGACACCTCCCTACAGCTCTCCATGAACCCTGCAAAGGGCGAACGCTTGTGTATCAGCCTTTTTATAAGCCGTCTAGCAGGGCCTCATTGCGACTGCTGGGTGAACAAAGAGATTCGTCCAGTCAGTGGTCAGAGGGGGATGCTGCCCTGCACCTTGTGCCTTGCAGAGGCTTTGAAAGTGACACTCACCGAGCCTGTCGCGCCGCGGCTTCGCCGTGGAATTTCCGGGCTGGAAACCCCGGTTGTGTGACGGCGGACAAGCTGCCTTCCGGGCGGGAGCGACCGGCAGGCTGTGTTCACATCCAGCACGCCATGTGCCAACAGGCCAGAGGGGCTCGTACTACGTCGGAAAATGGAGCCATTTAGCTCATGCGCATGCTGTCCTAAATGTTAACACAGCTGCACATAACAACTGAAAAAATCCGAGCACGAACACGGCTTCTTCTACATTAAGACTTTGTGAATTCGATCGAGACACCAAACACTTCGACGAGCCTTCGAACCTTCGAAACCAAGGGAACTTTACCCCGCAGGAGTCCTAGGAGGATGATCTTTTGCAGATTCATATACGGGTGCCCCAGCTGTCATGCACCAAGTGCAATGGCGTTACTCCAAGCGAACCTAGTGCATATAGTTTCCAGTACAGTGGAGTAGCGGCCAGTATTTTTTGTTAATTAGATTTAATTATTTGTAAATAATTATCTCACTCGAGAAGTAGTGCCCTAATCATTAAAGTTTTAATGAGGCACTTTCAGGTGCCCACCAGAGACACCTGACTGCGGTTTTCAGCGACAAACTAATGGCTACTCATTTCTTCTGACTGAAAAAGAAACGCCGCGAAATATGAAAAATACCCCGTGGTGGCGGTGCCGCCAGCATCAAACCAGCGCCCTCAAATTGAGCTGATTGAAAGAAACTGATGTGCTTTTAACGCGCCCGAAGAGACAGCGCATCACCTTCAGATTGCCGTGGAAGGAGCAGCAACAGCATGTTTAGAGGGGCGCGTGTGGCAGATAAGGCACAAACTCTGTCATGATTTGTTATGTTTTTCATTCTGGCTCACTAAGGGACAACCTCTTCGAGGGCACTGCTTTACGGAGCGGGCGGGAGCGCCGTCAGGTGGTATTTTTAATATTTTGCGGGGTTTCTTTATCAGCCAGAACAAATGAGTTCGCAACTATAGTTCGTCCTTGAAAATACCCTAGTTAGATGTGTCTCGTGGGTATACCTACGAGTGCCTCATTGACACTTTAATGAGTAGGACAGCATTTCTTGAGTTTGATAATTAACACATATAATTATTAAAATGTTATTAACGAAAAAATTACTGGCGGCTACTCCACTGTACCGGAAACATGCACTAGATTGTTTTCGACTAACGCCATTGGTATTTTTCTAAATGTTGGTGCATGATAGCTGGGAAACCCTGTATAAACCACGGAAGGGGCAGTACAAGGCCCCTGGTACCAGTGCTTGGTCGGGGTATTCCGACCTGGTATTTTGCTGGAAAATATTTCTAATGCCTTGAAAAAAAGTTGCCTTAGACATGTGCATAACGAGTAACCAAGCTTGAAAGGCTGCCTGGCGTGAGAGCAGTTGCAATTGTCACGCCTCTAAAGGGTTGGCCAGCAGAGAGTGGCACGTATGTACATATGGACGGAGCACAAAAAAAAGTTGGTTACCTTTTGAATGAGCCCACCGTTTCGTCTGGCCTGCCTCTGGCACATCGTTCGGTGTCATTCAGGTACTTCAGACGGATGGAGACGCCTTCTTCCCTGAATGACGGCCGGTTGAGAGAGCCCCTTCCGGGTGGGAAGGGGGTGGAGGCTGCGACGGCGTCCCTCAGGTCGATCGCCAAGCTGCCACAGACCATTGGCCTGCGTTAGGAAAGAGACGTATTGCGCTAGTGCATATCCTATGGTAACACGGCTATAATAACCCTTTGCAGCAAAGACTACTTTCTTCGAAATAGAGAGAGGAAGTGCTTCAAAGGGAAAAACACTTCGGCAAAACTCGTTCAGAACGATTCTACATACCGCCCATTTCTGCCCCTAACATATTAGGCGCTGCGCACAAGAATCTGTTAAGAACCTCACTTTGTTTAAAATGTGTCCAATTCATCGATTTGTTGTTGCTCATCCCGGCTGTTAGCAGACATTTTTCTCATACGTACGGGGGGGATCTTCAAGGAGGTGGAAACCAAAGCTTTTATATTATAAACGAAATAATAAATATAAAAACATCTGAACCATATGGGGCCGTTTTATTGAAGTTTTTACAATCATTGAACCTCATCGTTAAACTCCACATAAAACTACGTGTTCCACGTATCACTCAAACAAACAGACGCTCCCCCTCCCCCGCCAACGCACACGCAGCCCTTGCAGGTTATTATGTCTTATGAAGTAGGACATGAAGCATTGTCTTCAGCCTGAAAACAGTAACAATGAGAAAATATTTGCGGAGTGCAGGGAAAGGGAATTGCGCTTATTTTCACGATAGCCGCCAGGGAAGGCGAAGAATTCGTCTAATCCGAGGCGACCAGAAGACACGTGAGCGTTGACGGCTTTATGCCGTTGAGTACGATGTAAGAAATTTGGGAAATGTTTCTTGCTAGGAATGGGTTAGAGAATAAATAAAAATTACCCGTGAAAAAAGGAAATAGAAAGTCGTGGCACTTTCTCAGCGCTGGCAATTTCTCCGTTGTTGCTGCTTGTTTTGTCGGCAAGGAAAACTTTTCTAGCCACTCCAGCGGGGGTACTGCGCCCACCCATCTACCCAGGACATTTGTTGGTTATGAAGTCTGTTTCGTGTTTCTTTTGTCAGAAAACAAGCACGAGGAGTCATACTATCGCGCCCCGCATTTTACCTTGCGTGCAGCGAAAGCGAGGAACCCCTGCACGAGACCAGTACTATACACATACACGTTAGTGAGCCATAGACGACAGGGTTCCCGCATGACCTTTCGTCGTATAAGTTGAGAGACCCGCCGTGGCAAATACCCGCGAACGTCTTGAAAGTTGTCCAGTGAACAACGAGAATACATCGAACTACATCATCAGAGCTTTGTTAGCGCAAATTTGTTTATTTGACAGCCACGGCACTGTCGGGCACGCTTCTACGCCAACAACTAACAAATAAATCAATGCGTTTTTTCCGTAAACGTCCGCGAAAAAATTCGCGCATCTTTCACTAGTGGTGCAGGCCTGGAGAAACAGCCGAGCTGGGGGCCCCACTCTTTTCGTCGGAGATCGGCTGTTGCACGTCACATAGATTTCTGAACTTGCCGCTGAAAGTTTTCCATGACCTGCAGGCCCCGATAGTTTTGTCCGCAGGCTTTCACATCTCTCCTAATGTCGAGCACGCGGCCCACTTCGCGAACTCGGAGTGTGTAGTCAGCTGTTTTTAGTCTACACTTCAGGCGCGAACGCATATGAACTGGTGAGGAGAAGAGAATGCGACAGATCACGCCACAAACGCTTGGCAGAGTGTCCTCGAAGGTCGAGCGGTGCCGGCGCGCGCGACGACGTCATAGCTAGGCGAGGCATGGCTCCGCCTACGCGGCTGGGCGAAGGTCGACCGCGCCTCGCGTCTAAGGAATGTTTTTTCTTGGTATTTTTTTTTGCGAACTCCAACCGACCAAGCCCAAGCTTAAACAGCTGTAATTTCAAAACAGCGCAAAATAACCGCGTACGCGTCGATTACCTCAAAGCCCTGGTACCAAACGCTGATAGCGCCGAAAGAGGCGCACCTCACAAGGCTAAACCCTAAAGCCAGGCGCCCCGGCCGCAGGACATACGTGTACTCGAGTCATCCTAAGGTGCCGCGACCGTGGGAGGCAACCCTCGCTCGAACGAACCCCGCTGTCTCATTGCACGGGGCCACTTCCTTCGAACCACGAAGAAAACCGCGGCGATCACCGCGTCATTAAAGGGGCCCTGAAAGGCGTTTTGAGCACACTAAATTGACTAGCGCAATCGTTAGATTGGGTCGTCAACATCATCTGTGCCAAGTATTACTCTTTTACGCGCAGCGGAAAGCTCACACTTTTATTGCAAAGTTGGTCGCTTTTTTCTCACCCTTTCCTTCGTGTTTTTGGACGCCGCCATCTTCACATGTCTACATCATCGATTCCCAGATGTTCGTCATGAGCTAGACATCCTGCTATTGGGCGGCTTTTTCACGCACTTCCGGCAAAGAGATGAGTCGTCTGCTCAGCGTCGGCTCGCCGGCTGATCTGCCAGCGGAGTGCCGGAGTGCTTGGACATTTTACGACAAACGAAACAAGTGTAAACAAACGCTTAACCGTTTGTATTAAACGCAACAGGGCCATAACACGACATGAATATTCTCTTACTTGAGTACGTTCCATAAAGAAAGCGTTGAAGCCCCGTGGCACTTCTTTCTTGCAATCGCAGAGAACGCCCTGAGCCGAATGCCCGGGTTTGACGCATACATTTTATTCAACTTCCAAACAATCCAGAGATGCGTTTCGAACGAACACAACGTCACAACATGCGTTGCAAGTCCGAACCGCGATTGACAGACGATGGGTTGCCTCCTCCTGCCCCTCGTAAATTCGGCACTCACCTCGCGCGCGGTTTGCGGGGACGAAAAGCAAATCACTTAACTCCGGCGCACAAGCCGAGATGGCTTTTAGCCACGTACACTGCACATACCCCATGCGAGGTTGAGTCGTACGCCGCTTGAGAAAGATAATCCAGACCATGGGAAGCACTATCCACCCGCAGAAGCACAACGCATTTAATCGCGAAACAAAGGCGTCCAGAACACACACACCATCGCCTCCTGTAATGCCAAACGCATCTCGCACTTTCAAATGGGAGTGAGTAGTATGCCTGCAGTGCCCATATGCCGCGAGGTGGGGCCCCAAGCTGAACCGTGATCACGCAACCGTAACTGACTTCTAGAGCGGTTTGTGCCTTGTTGCCAGGGCAACCGATGTTTGATATTGTCAAAGAAATGGTGCTCGCTCCAGCGCGAGGAAGCTCAGAGCCGTGGCGGAGCATGTTTTGCCAACGTTGCCGCTCTCCACCACGCGTCGCCCCAAGCTGAACTGGCGTTTTGTGCACGGGTTCTGTATCGGTTCAAAATGTCTTTTTCACATGCCGCCGGCAGGAATTACCACCGCCACAAAATAAGACCCGGCACCAGCGGGGCCACATCTGATACGGCGCTTTTTGGATAAACAGTGCGCTGTGCATCCAAGGGAGCGAGCGCAGGATCCTCCCCGTGCGGCTGCGAGTTCGCCGCCGATAAAAAGTCGCGTGCCGCCGATAGCAAAGTTCTGCAGCAACGTACACCGCGAAAGGGCAAGGCCAGGCCGCCGCACACATGGGGCCAGATTTTTCGTTCGCTTTTCCAGCCTTGAGCGGAGTGCGGAATTCATGGTGTCAACAAAGCTTGCCCGTAGCAGACGGCTGTGTGAGCAGCCCAATAGCGGAAGTGCGTCACCGCCGAGGAGCGCAGCATCATGGGAGGGAAGGCTTGCTCGCCGTCAACAGCGGAGAGTAAGTTGAAAGGAGGAGGAAACGCGGCGCGACGATAATGCGCGGTTTTTGATTTACGATTTCTCAGCTAATACTCATCGCTTCAACAAAATTCTTGCGGGAGGAGATTGCTAATACATTGCTTTATTTGGTTACATGTACATCCACGCATCGGCGGAAGGTATTTCAGGACCCCTTTAACTTACCGGCCGGTTTCTGCGAAGGGCAGTCGGTCTCGGCGTGCTGGGCGGGAGCGGATCTCGATGCAGAGGGTTAGCGCCGCGATGAGGACCATAGAACTGATGGCGGCCCCGGCGATGCGCGTGAAATTTGAGCGCGTGAGAAAGGGTCACGAGCACAGCGTGCCGCCCTGGCGTGCCAGTGGATGAAGATGAGGATTTTTGTATCAATACACAGTGCCCCCTAACGAAGGCTGACCCGGTTCCTTTTTCTCCACTTTACCTTCGTGCCACAATTTTGTCCCCACGCCTAACGATCTTACGGAACCCTACAAAAGTTCTCTAATTACTTGCGAAACTGGGCATGAAATGTCAGGCTAATAACTATGTGGCAAGTTGGTGCCCCCCCCCCCCCCGACTTTAATCTTCGTTGGCCGCTAACTTCGGTGGCCCCATAAGGCTCGGTAAGCAACACTGTGTTTGGCTGGCCAATAAACACCGACGAGAACTAGAAACCGCACTGTCATCTTTTCAGTCTTCGGCTCCTGGGCCTGAAGGGTTCACAGTAAGAATGCTGAAATTCATGGCATCGGATTACACTGATCACTTGCTCTCGGTTTTAAATAAGTCTAGCAAAAGTGCACTGATCCCACAGCCCTGGAAGCTTGCAAAAGTTATTTTGGTGCCAAAAAATCTAAGGTTAGCATATGAAATTGACAACATTCGGCCTATTGCTCTTACTTCGAATCTTGTAAAATTGGTGGAGAAAGTTCTACATGCGCGTTTGATGGCTTTCATTGCAAGCAATAACATACTCAGGCCTTGACAAATTGGTTTTCGTCCTGAATGTTCTATTTGGTTCGCCCATGTTGATTTAGAGAGTAGAACTCGGCTCGACAGGAAAATGGGAAAGCTTTAGGCCTTAGTCACATTGGATGTAGCAAAGGCCTACGACAGCGTAGAATATGAAATCTTGCTGGAACGTTTGATTGTAAGGTTCAACGTGACGATGCAACGCGGGCGATGAGGCGCGCCGTAGTGGGAGGCTCCGGATTAATTTTGACCACCTGGGGATCTTTAACGTGCGCCGAAATCTCCTACAGACGGGCGCTTTTGCTTTTCTCCTCCATCAGAAAAGCGGCAGCCGCGGCCGGGAACCTATAACCTGTTTGTTAGCTTTATTTGCATTGTTCTTTTCCAATGTTTTTCGCCACCTCTGTAATAACCTCCCAGTGAGGGGCTTTAGGGGTATTTTGAAGGAAATGAAATGAAATAATCAATAAAATCTCCATGACTGCACTTCGCCTCTTACATCGCATGCGCAACTTTACACCGCATGACTATAAATCAAGACCAACAATTTAAGTAAACTAATGGCAAGTTTGCGGCCCGGCGCATGGATTGTTTCTCAATTCTTCCCGGATACTCGTCTAAATATGCCGCGCATACTAAATTTATTAAATTTACATGCAAAACTGTACTAACTCACCTCTACGCAAGCGTCACTCGTCAATACCTCACTGGTATATCCGGATGGTAATCTTCCACAGTTCATACCCCCATTGCACTCGTGGCAAACACAGACGATCGTTTCTTTTTTTTTTTTTCGGGAGGGGGGGGGGGGGGGGTTAGAACAGCTACTTCTGGGCATACCGCATGAAACGTTTTCCTTGGAAAATACTTACAATACCATTGCTGTATGCACTTTATGTTCATTGTTATGTTACTTTCGCTTCTCCACATTTTATGTTTCCTTCTTTCGATTTTAGCCATTTTTCGTTTGTCGCTATAATGTTATCTACCAATCTGTCATCTCCTCCTCCCAGGAGGTATTCCAGTGCCCGCCCCAAGGCGCGACAAGTTTTGCTTGCTAGTGGCCTCGATCTCCTTCTTCATTTTACATCAATAAATGCCTACCTATTTACCATAGCCACAGGAAAGCACTCCTTGGTGTAGATCGCACAAGTTTACGTTAATGGGCTACAATTTGTCTCTGGTTTTCGATTTTGCTACGAAAAGGCTGCATAGAAGCGGTCGAAGGATGTACTGAGGCAAAAAAAAGCCACAACAAAGGCGAGAAAAAATTACCTAGCAACACAATTTAATTGCCTTAATTATAAATGTGTGCTTGATATTGCACGAGGTCGCTTATGTTTAAAGGTAGTCATGCCGTACGAAACCATGCTGAATTTACAAGCACTGCTTCCTGAAGGTAAAAGAAATCATGCACCCCTCCGTCGAACGACGATGATGGTTGAACGCGAAGCTTTCTCGTGAGGGATTCTTTGGTTGGCCAACCCCGCACTGCGAGTATCCGCTACTCTGGAGGTACGCACCACTATTCTGGAGTACCCACAGCAACTCTCAGAGGTACGCTCAGTAGGCCTACGTTTAGATTTGGACTGTACGGCGTGAGTCGGCAGAGGTCTGCTGCTTGATGTTCCCTTCGACCATGTCGAAATGGAGCAATCGGATAGACGCCGGCTCCATAACGCCAGGGAACCAAGGTTTGATTACGGTCACCGGAAGCGTTTTCTTCTTCAATTCACTACCGATCATCCATCATTGTCGTTAGAGAAAGTTGGCTTTTCTGCAGGGTGTATTGGCGTACAACGGCATCAGTGGGGACAGTTAAGAAAGCAACAAAAAAAAAAACAAAAAAAAAAAAAAAAACACAGGCTTTAGTGTTTTGTAATCGTCATGCCTAGGCATAATAAAACTCAGCCAAGTGAGATGACGACATCTTGAGAATTAGCAAGCCAGGTGCTTGTTACCCTGGCGGTGTCCTTCCATCTTGAAGAGTGAACAGTTGCTTCTCTTACTTCTGTTCCCATAATAAGTATTGCGCTTTTGCTGCTTGTTTCCACATGAACGAGAAAACAGCCAATGGAAAACAAAGGGGTAGAAGATTTTTATGGAGAAAAGAATGTTTTCTGGAGGGCTTACTGATAGTTAATTACAATTGTGTCGCTCACAAGGGGTTAAAGTGTAGTTTGTATAATGATCCCTAAATAGGGAGGCGAAAATGGGATCCAGGCGCGCTGCCCTCGCTAGGCTTTGCTTGATTCCTAGGCTGGAGAGATTGGGCGGGTAACCTCAAGCTAGATGGGTTGAGTGACCCATGTGATATTTTGATTTTTACAAATGGTTTAAACAGGGAGAGACCACAACAAACGGCTGCTTCTACGTGAGAATTCTGTTAAATAGTGTTACAAGGTTTTCATCCGACTGCTGGCAAACAGCTGTTACACACGGGAAGGCGTTTCCGAACCGGGCTCCGTCGTCACGTGAGGTAGCGTGGCGAAGAGCGAACAGCAAGAGTGGCTGCCTTGGGGATGACGAAAAGAAGCCGAAGGCAAACTTAACTGGTTTACTGCACGGCGAGAGATGAGCCGAAGCAATACTGTAGCCGAAGCAATACTGTAACCTCACCCGGAAGGGGTGAGGTTACAGTACAGAAATCCAGCAGAGTGTCCGCATTGATTCGCTGCTCCAAAACGAATGGGGTTCTGCGCTCGGGGCCCCGCGTATTTATGCACCAATCTCTAACGGTCAAATTGTTCTCCCCCTGCTTTTGCACACGGCGCAAACGTAGTACTAACACACGCAACACTCTTTCCAGAGTTCGTGAGGGGCCGGCAGTAGCGGCGCACGCTGAGTCTGAGAGGGGGGCGAGAGGACATCCGTCTGCGGCGTCCGCCTCGCCGGGTGAGGTCTCAACACGCAGCGTTTGCAGCCGCCGAAGTTTGAATCACGCCAAAAGCGAGCGCCCGCGGTCCGGCCACTCCCGGGCATGTTGCGGCTTGTACCAGGCAGCTTTCTTACGCGCCGCTGGAGTCTGCAAAACTTACAGCAAGCGCGAACATGGTAGCAGCGCGCAGAATCGTAACAATAGGTACTGGAAGCAGTGTCGAGAAGAATATTTGGCTACGTTTTGAAGAATATTTTGTGAGAACACCACAATGAATAGCACACAAGATTTTACAAGCTTCCTTAGCAAGACGTTGTCGTTCCGCAGTACTTTAAAATTTTTTTCCCTGAGTACTTACGTTTTCTTTCTACAGGAGACATTTTGTTAACATTTATTTGAGTTGCGTTTTTGCAATTTTTATAGCGTTTTCTCTAGCCCACAACTAATGCGCTTTACAAACACCTAGTGGCAGTTCAGAAGGGTACCTGTCGATATTTCAACGTAAATTTGAGCCTGGAGCCATTGAAGAAATTACGCAACGAGAAAGAATCGCGCTGGGGAAACATTTGTCCATAAACAGATTGGCTAGACATACTGGGTAAGACGACTGGCTCCGTGGATGTTAATGATTGTGTATCTTGCGTAAAATGCTCACAGCCATACAAGCCGAAAACTGGACTTAACGAAAGGGCGAAGGGGTGAAACTAAACGTGTGAAAAAGACTACAACACCAAAATATACTAAATAGTATGGCTATCACTTAAAATATCAGTGCATTAAAAAGTGAACGTTGGGTCTTGAAAACAACTACAGCTGGGTAGCGGGGTTATGCAAAATCTGCTGCACGAGAAACGTTTTCTTCAAGGAATGCACGCCGAAGTGAATGAAGCAGATTCCAGAGTTTCAGAGCCTTAAAAAATTAACAGGTTGCTGCGTGGAGTGGTTACGCTACAATCTTTTATTTTTATATTACGTTAGGGCTGACGTGCACAATGGCAAATAATCATCAACGTTCGGCAAAACAGACGTAAGCTTGAGTTAAGGCGATAGCGAGATGCAACAAAGACGGACTTTTGCAGGATTAAAAAAAGGAATCAGAAACACACGGCACTGACGTCAACAGCGAAAGAATGCCTTTTTACGTAGTCATTGACGGTTCTACATACACAGGTAACCTATTTATTGCACCAGTGTGCAATGGTTCAGGCTTATGCAAGAGTGATGGTTCTGGTACTGATGGTTCTGGTACTGATGGTACTGATGGTTCAGGCTTATGCAAGAGTGAAACCTGCCGCATGTTTCTCGAAGTATTCACCAACGACTTAGCAAAAAGAACAAAAAATGGGGTACGTCATTTATTATTAGGCTTGTCGTTTTTCAACAGCTCCGTGCTGTCAATGTTCTTCTCTTCCCCGCATATCACAGCGAAATGCGCCAATTTATGTCCGAAGCAAAAGACACGAGATCCCTTGACACTGATGATGATTGTAAGGTTCAACGTGACGATGCAACGCGGGCGATGAGGCTAGGGCTCCGGATTAATTTTCACCACCTTAATTAATTAATGAATTTTGAAGGTGCGTCTAAATATCGCACAAACGGGCGTTTTTGCTTTTCGCGTCCATCAAAAAAGCGGCCGCCGCGGCCGGGAATCGCACCCGCGTCCTTGTGCTCAGCGGCACAACGCCTTAGGCACTGAGTCATTGCGGCGGGTTACCACTTGACACTCACGCTAGGGTTTGTAAAAAACGATACTCCCTTTTGATGTGGTCTTTCATGCCGCATTCCTTTGGTGCATGTGCGGTTATGACGTTAAAACATATTTTTACACTCAAGATATTTATAGCTACCCTCCCTGTGGTCCATGCCCGTCCATGAACGCGCCGCGTCGAGAAATAATGTTCGACTGCAGTCTCTCGCGAATTCTCTGTAGCTGTCGGTGTAATGTAGGTACCCGGGAAAAGCATTCTACTGAAACTGGCCGCTAAGACGAATATATCATTATGCCCAGTTTCATTGACTTGCCAAATTAGTTCTCAGTGAAGTTGTATAAGTTACAGAATCTCAGTCTGCTGTTAATACGTGTCCGCCCACAGAGGAAGTATGCTTAAAGGAAATGGCGGTAACTGTGGTTTTGTGCAACAGCAGAGCCGACCTACAGCACACGATATGGTCCTGTCATGACTTCCAAAAAAATACAACCGACTATAATAGCAAGTCCGATATGAATACATTTAGAGGGCAGACTACTAAGACTACAGAACAATGGGAGACTGTTCTGCTCAGCTACACACCGGAGCCACAACTCACAGCAGTCCGGATGGCCGAAGCCGCCGATAGGATCAAAGGAATCCTGGCTGACGGCTGAGGGAGGGAACCGTCCAAGACGTCTACTGTACAGAACTCACCTCGGGCATCAAATAATGTCATCCCTCTCTTTCTCTGTGGTTTATTGACACCATCTTAAAACGATTTGCTCGCAAATAGGCGCTAAGACGAGGCTAACATCACGTTGAGTTTGTTTCATCTAGTTTTCTTTATTGCATAGTTCGCAATGAAGTTTTAAATATTGTGGAGTAGCAGGAATTCTCGCCTGCTATCAATACACGGCTTCTACTGCAGGAAAACCTAGCGTCTCAGGTTTGGGTTTGTCGTCGCCGTCGTCGTCGCCGTCGTCGCAATCATTATCGTCATCGTCATCTTCTTCATCATAACAATCATCATCATCACCACCACAACCATCATCATCATGGTTTATTGTTACCTCAGCATCATTTATTCTTGTTTTTCCGTCATCATATTTTTCCATGATCTTAATAATCATCCCCGTCATATAATACCTCTTGCGGAATGTAACAATGATGATGATGATGGTTGGTTTTTAATGGCGCAAGGCCAACAAGGACAAAGAACTCTAGAGAACAAGTTGATGAGACCGTAAATACTAAAACCTACTGGTAAAAGTAAAAGTTACGCAAAACAAGTGACAATGAATATGGCTGGTGTGTAGGGCCAGGGTGTATATTTGCGGGATATGACAAGGGCTTTTCATCTCTGCTAAAAACTTAAGGGAGCCATGAAGACAAAACAAAAGTTTGTTTTAATCGAAAGATTAGGTGTTTCATAGTACCCCAAGCGCTTTCCCGGAAGCAAACGATGCTTTATTCACTGAGAAATAAGGCAATTTAAGCCCAAATTTTAAATCTCCCGCTAAATTGTACATTTCGTGACGTGAACAATGGCGTCATATGAGCCGGTACATGAAACAGATACTTAGTATGTCGACTCCATATAGCATCCATACGCGGGAATCAAACAGGAACCGGTAGTCGTGCCGAAACAAAGACGGCGGCCATTTTAAAAATACTAGTAAAACCTAGTACACCCGCAGCCCTAGTCATGGAATCACCTGATCTGGACAACAAAGCTCTCGCCGAGGAGCTCGGGCTTGCATTTAACAACCTCACACCAGTTGAACGCTCAATGCTTCTAAGTGCAGGAACGGGGGGAGTTGTGGGATACACGGATGGACCGGAAAGCGAGCATTCCGCGATACCCACAACAGACGAACGCCCAGCCGTCGGCACCGCTGCCTCGTTAGCCCCGTAGCGACGGATGAATACAGACTGATACGTATGTGCCGTATTTTTATTACGTTTTTTTAATTGCGACAGTATCCCCTTTGGCATAAGGTCCTACAGGTACAAGTTTGCACCCGTTTCCCGGAGGAAGTCCAGAAGACAGCGGTGGTGGGGCCCCCACAGCCATCGCTGAAGATTGGGGGGTCTCCCCGGATGCAGGCCTGTGATGCGGAGGTGTCGGGAACTCGCTGCACTCAGGGAAGGGCACGTCCATAGCAGGTGGTTGGTGTCGGCGTCTTCGGCAGGAGCCGTACAGAAGGGGCAGGTCGTGGAAAACGGGGCATGGTATCGCGGTGGCCACGCCCGGGTTACCGCAGGAGAGAGGGCCACCCCAACTCGTAGTCTACGCAGCAGGACCTCCTCCCAGCGAGCGAGCCCACTGAAAAGGTCTGTTCCACACGGTGGGATGAGAGCACGTGTGGCGCGACGCAGATCTTCCTTTAGTTGGACAAATTGGTCCTGTGGGTCAGTCGTAAGCAAGGGCAGGGGCCGTGGAACCGACCTAACGTGACAGAAACTATCCGCCGCATAATGAGCGGTGATAGTATTACGCCGTATCCACGACAGTCAGAAAGGGCAGGGGCACGTGTCCAGCAGGTCATGAATGTCTCTTGAGACAGACGAGTTGGAGGCTACACGTCGCAAATCCCGTATGGCCGCCGTTGAGTCCGTGTAAATGTGTGCCGTAAAACTTCCAGTAGCTTCAAGAAGTGCCGGTAGTCGAGTTTGCAGTCCGTCCCGGATGGCTGTAAGCTCCGCCAGCATAGAAGGCCAGGTGCGGAGTGTTTCATAAGCACAGTTTTGGTTTGCTTCTGGCTGAGAGGGGCATACGATCGCTGTATTTAAAACGCCGTCTTGGGCCCCAGCGTCCACAAATGCCTCTACAACCTGGGGCAGGTTCGCAGTCGCTAGCAATAGCACGCCCACGGATTGGTCGTCTGCGTTTCCCATCGACCGACTGTGGAGTCGAATGACAGGCCGGCTGTCGGTCACTTGATGGTACAGCCAGGGCGACCTAGCTACAGGGTGGGCTGGTAAGGCGGGCAGAGAACAGCCCATGTAGATCGCCAACGCCGCTGCCTCCGGAACAAAATTGAGTTTGTTCTGGCGTGCGGAGCAGCGTTGATGTACAAGCTCATCCAGCGTGTTAAGTTGAGCTTCGGCCTGAAGAGTTGGTATAGGCGTTATTTGAAGGAGGCAGGTGATCGTCCGCATTGCAGCTCTATTAATTGCTTCAAGTCGGGCCCACTCCGCTTGGGTCATATGCTGGAATTGAGCCTGGTAGACAAGTCGAGGCTGAAGTATTGACCGCACCAAGAGTCGGGCCATTTTGAAGCAGGAGCCTCCAGACTTTTGTGGAATGCGTCGTATAAGGTGTAGCATTTGACCTGCTTTTTGGCGGGCAGATCGAAGCCACAAGGCAGCTGACCCTGACGATGAAATCTCCAATCTCAGCACGCGAAGAGAGGTGGCAGTGCGCACAGGCTGGTCGGAGAGTTGTAGCGTGATCGGTGACGTCTCCAGTCTACAACGGCCCCAAGCATTGGCCACGGACAGAATGGCTGTCTTTTGGACTGAAAGCGAGAGATCAGCGTATTCACACCATTTCTGTGTGTCCGTTAAAGCTTGTTGCAGGCTGGAATAAAGGCTGGCGGCTTGCCGAGACAGGTCTGGGTGGACAGTCCATACTGTAATATCGTCCGCGTACACCAGAAGGTGTAGGTCTGATATGGAGCTAGGATGCCAGGCAAGCGGCAGCATAACTACATTAAAGAGGAAGGCTGAAATCACCGACCCCTGAGGCACTCCACGGACGGCCGTAAACTGGCCATAACTAGTTCCACCAATCCGTACGGAAAATGATCTTTTAGTCAAGAAGGTCCAGATGAAAGAGCGGACCTTTTCCGGGACAAGTAGGCTTTGGAGAACTTCCAGGATAGCGCTGTGGCTGACGTTGTCATATGCCTTGTGAATGTCCATGGCAAGCAACGTCCGCACTTTGCGAGATCGGCCGCCAAGTAGCACCATTAATGATAAGTGCTCAAGTCGTGCTCAAGTCCATCCTGTGTCCCCAGACGAGGTCTGAACCCAATCTGTGCCGGGTGGTACCACTGGTAAGTGTCCATCCGCCACTGAAGTCGCGTAGCCAGCATTCGCTCCAACAGTTTCCACAAGGTGCACATTAATGCGATTGGGCGCAAATTGGGTAGATGCTCGGGTGGTTTGCCTGGCTTCGGAATAGGGACGAGATCTGCCCGGAGCCATGGCTCTGGTATTTGGCCCGAGAGCCACACCTCATTGATGGAGTCGAGGAGACGGCTCAGGGCCGGATCATCGAGTTTTTTTATAAACCTCGTACGTAACGCCGTCTGGGCCGGGAAATGACCGAATTTTCGCCTGGTCTATCGCAGCCAGGAACTCTGCCATGGTGAAAGCTGATTGTATTCCACGGACTGCATCATCAGACGGAGAGGCACCGACGTGGCGCGGTAGAGGAAACGGGCACGGGTTGCTAGCCGGGAGGATGTCAAATGCAGGGTACAAGGCGCGAACCACATCGAAGGCAAATTGGTCCGGGTTCTTGCCTGATGACAGGCACGCACTTGCTGCTGCATCCGGAGTGCGGCCGCCTGATTCCATGACCCGAAAAGTGCGCCAAAGAGACAATGTGGTGTACGAAGGGCCGGGTGACTCGCACCAGATAAGCCATCGTTGCCGTGATAGACGATTCTCATGTCGTCTGGCCGCAGCGGTCAAGCGTTGCAAACGCATTTGAGCCGGCGCACACGAGGGATCTCGCGAGGCAGCCACTTCAGCCTGTTTGCGCTGCCATAGTTGAATTTCATAGCAGTACCGCTTATGCCAGTTGGTCGGTGTCGTGTATGGAAAGCCGTTAGCGCGAGCTCTCTGCTCCGACCAGAAAGATACGAGCGTCAATGCGCGGTGTGTACGGTATTTTTTTTGCAAGCTCAGAGCGCTTTGACGGCGATTTCACGAAGTTGGCGACGAGTGGCGGCGTGTCCCAGGAGTGAGCTACTGTAAGGGTCCCTGCCGTAATCACTTCGTCGTAAATGAAGCGAGCACACTCGTACTTCCTTTAGCTCCCTTTCTCCTGCGTTTGCAAAGTTCACAAAACGTAGCCACTTGCTTCGCCGAGGTTCGTCGTTGGGCAGCGCATGAAAGGAGATCTCGTCGCCGGCGGGGATGTCGCACTCCCTCGACGATTTGCCCGTACTACATGGGCATTTAAGGACGCAGCAACGAAATTTCATTGTAAATTACTCGAACAAACTGAAGCTTTCAGTGGTCATAACTGAAAACGAGCTCCTAACGACAGCAGTAAGCCAACACGACCACAATTCCGAAACTTCTGCGACGAGCGGCACTATCTCGTCGCTGCTTGCTGTTCCTTACTCCCCTCGTTTCTATTTTAGATGCGGAGCATCTCTTGCTCGGGCGGATGTCACTTGTCCGTGCCCCGTCCGCAGCGCCTCTGATGATGATTGTGGCAGGATGCTCCTAGGGATTGGCCAACCAAAAAATCCATCACAAGATAGCTTCGCGGTTCAACCACCGTCGTCATCTTCCCGTAGGGGAACCGCTGAAGAAGAAGAAGAAGAAGAAGAAGACAAAGCTGCGAAGAGGAGGACGTGTCGTTTGAACGCCAGTTCCACGCAGCTCTCCTGTCCAGGAAGAAGCTCCTCTTGGAGGTTTGGCCAAGTCTTTGAGTGTTTTTGTGTACGCTTGAGTATCAGAAGCTTGGGTTTTCAGCCTTAAAGGGCGTCTTTCAGTTTTGATTCTGTGTATTGGTGAGGGAGATGTCTTTTAACTCCCCCGGTCAGGGTTCCTCGCCCTGGTCGGCTTTCCTCCCCTTGCAGGACTTGTCTGTGGATGTATTTTTCAACGGAGGAGTGAGGAACATCCCCGTGGCCCTGGTTCCAACAAACGGGGGCGAAATTCGGCGGAATAATCCGCAGGCCATTCAGGTGGACCTGCAAGGAGTGACCCAACATTTCAAAAAGATCTCGGAGGTGAGACTGTTCGGCAGGGGTGGCATACTCTGCCGGTCATCTGACGCGGCCTGCGTCATGGACCTTCTGGCCTGTTCGCATTTCTCCTCGGTGCCGGTGAGAGCGTTTATTCCTCCTCATCTTGCATGTTCGAAAGGTATTGTAAGGGGAGTGAGCAAGGACTTGAGTCCACCGGAGGTGCTGAACAGCTTTGCAGCAGCAGGCGCCGTCTCAGTATTACGATGCAGCAGAACGGTCAACGACAGGAAGGTACCCACAGAATCCGTTATCGTGACTTTCGCGGGTAGCTCTTGCCCTTCTGAGATTAAAGCATGGCCTTTGCTGTTTCGGGTGGAACCTCTTCAGCCGCGGCCGTTCCAATGCCACAAATGCTGGAGATACGGCCATAGCACCAGAGGTTGTAAATCAAACTCCCGATGTGTGTCGTGTGGAGAAGCTCATGCTGCCTCGGAGTGCGAAGCAGCTGAACCTCGATGTTGCCTTTGTCAGGGATCTCACCCTGCGGATTACTCTAACTGTCCAACTCGTGCCCAGGAAGTCAGTGTGTTGGAAGTTATTGAGAAGAGAAGGTGTTCGCGTGGTGAAGCGGTAGCGGTGGTCAAAGAAAGGGCACGTGGTTATGCTAGTGTGGCCTCCCGTCAAGATGCTGGCAGCGAAAAGTCAATTTCCAACATGATAAATACTTCGGTAGTCAACTCCATGACTTCTATTGTACAGCCACTGGTAAGTTCCTTGTCCGAGTGTATGAGTCAAATGCAAGCTATGACTCAGAAAATGGCAGAGTTCCTGCAAATGTTCTCGGCGAGTTCCTCGGGCTTTCCTATTCCGCCTGCAGGCGTTGCATCATCACTGAATAGTCTCGGCCTAGCAGCAGCCTCACCATCTTCCACAACGTCGGCCCATTTGGCCCCATTACCGCCTACGAATGCACTCCTGGGGACCCCTGGGGGTTTCCAGCTACCTCCTCATGCACACATGTCTTCTCCTTCTAATGACGAGGCGGCAGCCAATGAGGTAGAAGGACAGTTTCCTTTGCATCCAGATATGCCGTCCGCCAGGGTTGAGGACTCGGAAGAGATGGAGGTAGGCCAGTCCACCCCACTGGCACAAAAGCGCAGGCTGTCCCCCACCGCGGAGGAGGCCAGTAAAGTTCCCAAACCAAAGAATAATAAAAATAATGAAAATACAAAAAATTCGGCACAGTCTACCAATCAGCCTCATGACATACTACAACAGGCCATATCATCGGCGCAGCTTGGCTAACAATGGCAAGTATACGAGTACTTCAATGGAATTGCCGCTCAGTTTTCTCTGCTTCTCCTGATCTTAATTGGCTTGTGGCACAATACCACCCTGATGTTATCCTACTTCAAGAAACTTGGCTTTCTCCCCAGAAATCATTTTTCATTCCAAATTTCCGCTCCTTTCGTTTGGACAGGCAAGGTAGAGGTGGAGGGTTATTGATTTTAGTATCGCTAAAATTCTGCCATAGTGCACACATGTCCTTTGTTTCACTTTCATCTGAGAGTGAAATTCTTGCAGTTGACTTTGAATTGCCAGGAAATGTTTCATTCTCTCTTGTAAATGCATACTTCCCATATGGGGTGACATCGACCGGTTCACTAGATGCAGCTTTGGCTGCTTGTAAAAGTCACGTCATATTAGCAGGGGATTTTAATTCCCATCATGTTGACTGGGGATTCCGTACTGATGCTTGCGGAAGGCGCTTATGGGATTGGGCTAGCGACCACTCTCTCTCCTGTATGAACTCCAGAGTTGCTACATACCTACGCGACCAAAGTAAGTCGGCATTAGACTTGGCGTTTGCAGAACCGGGTCTGGTTTCTGCTTGGTCTACGGTAGACTGTGCAACATCTAGCGATCATCTACCCGTGGTTTTTGATATTAGTGTAAGGAAAAACGTTATCCGCAGGGCACGCTCCTTTGTAAATATGCCTCGGTTTGGAAACCTTATGCGTTCAGCCCTGCCTTCGATACCCACTCAAGATAATGAATGTCGCGCGAAGGAGCTAGTATCATTGATACAGGATTCGGCCACGCGAGCTAAATTTCCTATTACTTCGGTGCAAGGGAAGCCTTGCAGTCCATGGTGGAATGATGAATGTACGAGGGACTACCGTCGAAGAAAAGCAGCGTGGAAAAAATTGCGGTATAATCAGTGTCCTAGTAATTGGAGCAACTTTAAGTATTTTCGAGCTGTGTTTAAACGCACAATTTCACGGGCAAAAGAGATGTACAACACAAACCGATTCTCTATTCTCTCAGAAGCTTGTAATAGGCGGGCGCTCTTCAGCTTCCTGCGGATAAGGAAAAACGGCGTTACTGCATCAAACCTTGACTCCTTCATTCATACGCCAACTGCCTTAAAAATTCTTCTTGAAAAATTGGCTTTAGGACTGCAGGCTCGGTTCACATCTCAATATTCTGTACTGGCCCCCCAGGTGACTGACTCTCCTTTACTGAGCTCGGCTGTAAATTTTGAGGAGGTTACAAGGGGTGAGTTATATGACGTGTTGCAGCGTGTACCTGATGCAGCACCAGGCCCAGATGGAATTACAGTTCCAATGATAAAGGTGTTGTTCGGTGAGTCACCCGAAGACCTCCTGCTTATTGTCAACCACTCTTTGTGTGCCTCCTGGATCCCTTTGGATTGGCGGCTGTCTAAAATTATCCCCTTGCCTAAGAAACCCGGACTAGGATATGCACTGGATAACATAAGACCGATAAGCTTAACGTCTAACCTTGTCAAAATTATTGAAAGAATTTTATTGTCCAGAATTGAGAAGTTTTTAACCAGTTCTAACATATTGAGCCCTCGGCAGGTGGGATTTAGGCCAGGCTGTTCGATATGGTCGGCGCACATAGACCTAGAGAGCCGCCTTCATCTGGCTCGACGTTCTAAAGAGGTCGCAGCACTGGTGACATTGGATGTGGCCAAAGCGTACGATTGCGTTGAACATGGCATACTTTTAGAAAAGATGGTGCGCTTATCTTTCCCGGAATATATTATTTCCTGGGTCAGGTTGTTTTTAACAGGCCGCAAATTCTTTATTGCCCAGCACGGAGTCACCTCCTCGAGTTACAGTCAATCGCGAGGTCTACCACAAGGATCCGTCCTGTCTCCGGTGTTATTTAATGTGTTGCTGAGCGAGGTGCCCGTTATAGGGGGAATTCAATCATATTTGTATGCTGATGATTTAGCCTTTTTCGCATCGTCAAGGAATATACATTCTTTGCACCAGTCCCTGCAGCTGTACCTCTCGATCTTATGATCGTGGCTAGACGGGCTCTGCCTATCCTTAAACGTCGGAAAGTGTGCCCTCCTGGCATTCCCGGTTCAAGACCCTGTTTCCATTTGTCTGACATACCGACAGAAAATAATTCCACAAGTTAATTCCCTGAAATATCTAGGTGTGATATATGAGAGCAATCTAAACTGGCGTCCTCATATTGATTATACTGCAGCCAAAGCGGGGAGGGCGGTTTCACTGTTAAAAAGATTTTGCAACAAGAAGTCGGGTATGCGTAGAGACATTATCCTCATGCTCTACCGCCTATACGTTCGACCTATTCTAGAATTCGGCTCCATCCTTTTTTCAAGTTATCCGTTTTATAAGCTACGTCCATTGATTACACTAGAACGACAAGCTTTGCGCTTGTGTTTGGGTTTACCGAAGTATGTCCCTATTCGGGTATTGTACTGGGAGGCTCGCATCCTTCCCCTGATTCCCCGATTCAAAGTGTTGACAGTAGAGGCATACCTTCGAGTAATGGAATTGCCTATTTCAAGGTCGCAAATGGTCTTCGTTCACTCCCCAACGCCTTTTTTCGCTCAACCATGGCCCAGGTACAAACGCCCGCAGGTGGTGTTTGTACAGTCTCTACTAGCCCCATTAAACGTCAACATTCTCTCGATTCCTTCCTTTGAACCTCGAAATGCGATGGTGGAAATTGATTTTGATAATATTTTCCCCTCCAATTCCAAATATCTGCCGGAGAAGACTATAGCTGGTCTTCTAATCACCCATTTAGAGAAGTTTCCAACCCATGTGGTTGTAGCCACAGATGCGTCTGTTCAGGAAAGAAAGGCTGGTATTGGTATCTTTTCACCTGCACTTGACTGGGCATTTTCTTTGCGGCTACCCAATTTCACAACAATATTCTTGGCAGAATTTTTGGCGATTGCCCTTGCTATTAGAAAACTCAATGAAGACCATTCGAAAGTGATTATTGTGACGGACTCGCTTTCAGTCTGCTCCACCCTATCTAATCCCAGATTTACCCCTCTAAGCCGAACGCTCTCGATGCTCCTACCACCCTATGTACAAGAAATCCGCCTGGTCTGGGTTCCAGGACACAGGGGTATCCACCTTAATGAAACCGCTGATTATCTGGCGGGTGTGGCATTGAATGGACCGCTGGTTGATGCTGTGCCCCCCATAGCCCAAGTTGTTTCATCCCGGTTTCGCAGGTATAGCTCGTTGGACAGCCTGCACCCAGACAGTATCTCTGGATGCCCAGAAATTGAGCACCTCCGGTATGTGTGGAAGAGTGATGTTGTGCAGTCGCGATTGTGCGAGGTCACATTGACCAGCTTTCGCTGCCGAGTGCCCAATTTGAATTTCTACCTTCACCGTGCACGCATAGCGCCTTCGGCCCAATGTGAGTTTTGTCAAGAGGAGGAGACAATCGAACATTTCCTGCTGTCTTGCCGGCGGTTCTCCTCTATCCGAAATCGATTCCTGGAGGTTCCCCTCCGGCGCCTGGGTCTTTCCTTGTCTGTATCGAATTTACTGTCATTTGGGGCATCGGGTTTAGGTTTCTGCCACGGGGATGTTTGTCGCGCCCTTCACGCTTTTATTTCACAATCCGGTCGCCTACCCTGTTAAAAGACACTTCGTACTTTCTTTCTCTGGTACGTGTACTATCTGTTTTTACTTCAGTATGTTATAGTTTTTTTTTTTGTTTTTTTTTCCCTCAAAATTGCCAACATCACTTCCCTCACACTCCACAGCTCTATTTTACCCTTAGTTTGAATTCTTGACCAGTTTCCCCAATCTGACTTGGCCAATCCCCCAGAGTGGGTACGCGCCACTGATTTTTGGTTCCAACCAACCAACCAACGTGTACGTTGCTAATCCATCACGAGATAGCTTCGCGTTCAACCACCGTCCTCATTTTCCCATAGGAGAACCGCTGAAGAAGAAGAAGATAAAGATGCGAAGAGGAGGGCGTGTACGTTGCTCTCAGCCGGTGCACCAATGTCAACAACCTTTACCTCACCAACGCTGACGGAGACTACCGATTCTACCACAGAGACGACAACATCGACAAGAACATGAGTGACGAGTTTCGGCGCCTCGAGAACCACCGCCTACTGACTGTCACACAACAGTACTTGCGTGCCTTTTCCACCGGTGTAGACTCGTACGCGGAATTCCCCCTGGCACTACTAAACACCAGATCACTCAACATAACGGCAACACAATGGAACCACACGGAACCCCCATGATGCTTCGCATCCTCATCAAGGTTCCCCACGGGAACATGGTGTAATTTTTTCCCTCGCCGACCCATACACGACACTGCCGTAGTCAAGCCTAGACCCTACGAAGGCACTATAGATGCGCGACAGGAGTTGTTTGTCGGCCCCATAAGATTGGTGTGATTGGGGACCTTCGGAATATTCATTGTTTTTAAGCATTCGCATTTAAGCTGTTTGATATGCGGAATGTAAGTAAGCTTTTCGTCGAATAAAATACCTGAACCTTGGTCTTCTTGTTCACACGCCGTTAACAGTAATCTCTGGGACTGGGGGGACCCCATGCTTCCTGGAGAACACAAAACAATAGCTCTTCCCAGGATGAAGTTAAAAACCATTGTTGTCTGCCCAGCCGGCAAGTTTATTGCTGCCAAGATGAAGTTGACACTCGCAGATTGACATATTACATGATTTGAAGGATACCTCGATGTCGTCTACATACATGGAATAGGAGATTGCAGTTGCAATGCCTTTCCAAAAGAGTTCATCTTAACTGTGAATGTAATGCAGCTGAACACTCCGCCTTGCGGCACGCCATTTTCTTGTTCATGAACGTTTGAAAGTGCACAACCAACTCTCACGCGAAAGGTTCTTTCTGACAAGTAACTAGCAAGGGTGTTTAACATATCCAAAACACCGAATGACTTGAGGATGCCGTAATGCCAAGTGGTGTCATAGGCCTTTTCGAGGTCAATAAACACTGTTACACGAAACTGTTTGTGAATGAAGGCAACTTTGACGAAGGCAACTTTGACTCCAGCACCACAAGTTGATCGTTTGGGGATCTCCCCGCCCTGAAGCCTGTCTGGCAGCTCTCGAGAAGACCGTTGTACCCGAAAAAGTACACAAGTTGCCGGTTAATCATCTTCTCGAGAAGCTTGCCCAGGCAGCTGGTCAGGACAATGGGTCGATATCTAGCGGGAAATGAAGGGTCCTTCCCCTCTTTCAGGAAAACTACAACAATAGCCTCCCTCAAAGTCTGGAATGTGCCCCGAAAGCCATATCTTGTTACATAGGTGGAGGAGTGTTTCAAGTGTGTCTGCGTGTAAGTGACTCATCATTGTATGTGATGTTATCTAGGAGTTGAGCTGAGGGCTTACAGGTGCTCAGAGCATCCCCCAGCTCATGAAGCGATAACTCGGAGTTATACGAAGTGGTTGACCTGTCATTGTCACGTAAAGGCTTCTTTTCGGCCTACAGTTTATGTTGCATGAGAGTGTTTCTGTAGTGTGCTGAACTGGACATGTGTTGGAAGTGTTGTGCAAGTGTGTCAGCCTGGTGTTCGAGTGTGTCCCCTGTTGTGCTGATCAGAGGCAGGCTGTGTGTTTGTTGTCCTTTGAGTTTGCATATTCGTGTGCATACTTTTCGTGTGTCTGTGTAGGAGTTTATTGATGTTATGAATGACCGCCGACTTTCTCGTTTTGCCTCACGGCGCTCACGTTTTCCTAACGCCGTTGCCCTTTTTAACAAAAGGAGGTTATGCGACGTGGGGTACCGACGAAGGATACCCCACGCCTTGTTCTGGGCCTCTCGCGTCCGCCTACAGTCCTCATTCCACCACGGCCTCCTCTGGTTGTGCGGGGCACCAGAGGCGTGGGGAATACATTTACGGCGCACGGCGCACGTCCTCACTCATCACGGCACACGTCCTTCTCCTGGCGCACGTCGAGGATGTGGGCATGAGGAGTTGGGTTTCCTCATCAACGTGTAGGTGTCTTGTGGACGTGTAGTGTAGTTTCGATATCTTGTGAATCCAGTTTGCTCTTGTTTCATAGGACCTGTTTGGGGAAGATGGACTGCTTAGGCCTTTACCTATGTTAGTCAGGTCTGTGCCCACGCCCCACCCAAGATATTGAAAGAGAACTGCAGATACAATAGGGGCCCGAACGTGGGACAGCTGGCTCTGCTGGCGCCGTTCAACAGCACCACCGGCGGAAGAAAATCGCAAAAATGGTCGGGACATGTCCTGACGTGTGCATGTGTACAACGCGTGTTTCCGTGTTTAAAAGTGCAACCGCGCCTCACCGTGACGATGTTAGTTATACGGCACAAACATTTTTTTGCCAGAAATTAGGTCTGGGTGACACGCGTTCATTTTAACTAGTTGCCTAATTTATGTAAATTAATTCATTATTCATTAGTCATTGATCGGATTAAAAGTCAATTTGATGTCCCTAGGGCTTGTGAGGTATCAAATTAAAGGTCTCGATAAAGGGAATCACGTGGGACAAATTAAAGATTGCTTCCTAGTTACAGTCATGAGATAGTCACGTGAGTCATAGATTGGGTTAAAAGTCACAGTGATGCCACTAGGGCTTGTGAGGTATCATATTAAAGGTCTCTATGAGTGGAATAACGTGGTACAAAGTAAAAATTGCTTCCTGGTTATAGTCATGAGATAGTCACTTGAGTCATAGACTGGGTTAGAAGTCAAAGTGAAGCCACTAGGGCGTGTGAGGTATCAAACTTGAGGTCTCGATTAGGGGAATCTCGTGGACAAATTAAAGATTGCTTCCTGGTTATAGTCATGAGATAGTCACGTGAGTCTTAGATTGGGTTAAAAGTCAGAGGGATGCCACTAGGGATTATGAGGCATAAAATAAAGGCCTCGATGAGCGGAATCAGATGGGACAAGCTAAAAATTGCTTCCTGGTTATAGTCAAGAGTTTGTCACGTGAGTCCTAGATTGGGTTAAAAATCAAAATGATGCCGCTAGGGCTTGTGAGGCATCAAATTAAATGTTTCAGTAAGAGGAATCACGGGGCCTAAACTCGTTATTTTTTCTTATTTTTATTTTAAAAATATTTCTGTGTAATCTTTTCAAAAAATAGTTGAGGTTGCTGTACACGCGCTATTAACGGGTGTGTCTAAGTGCAAAATTTTATCTTGTGTGACTCCACCTTATTGTTAATGCGAAGCAGTATGTGTCTCACCCTCCAGGTTTCGTTCCGGTGAAGTCGATTTACTCGGCATAGCTCCGGGGCTCCTCCTCGCCACAGCCGACCGTTATCATAGCGGTTATTCCCCTCGCCACCACCGATGCCTCTGTCACAAGCTGTGAAGGCGGCTGACAGCGGCCTTAGCGCCGTTATGAGATGGTTGTGGACAATCAACAGCAGCGCCAATGGGTGTAAAACGCCCGAAAGCCGCCGCCAACACCGCCGCCGAGAATGTAGCCACGGCAGTTGCCGCCTCAAATTCCACCTCGCTCATTAGCTGCGGGTCCCTGCTGGTTGAAAGCAACTTACTTGCCCCTCGATGGAACGCCGGCGTGAGCACATAATTCTTCTTTATGTTGGAAGCCTACACTCCTAGCGATATTGTCGCGTCGGCGGCCCTCGTTGACCAGCTGGTCTTCCTTCTGGCGGAAGAATAATAATAGATCTTAGTCTTGCCGCATATAAAGTATTTCCCTTCCCCTTCGCACGTGTACTTCAGGCCTAATTGTGCGCCCCTCCCTGGTTGCCGGTTTAGGCGTGCACGGGTTGAGAGGTGGAGGGAGCGGGCACGCACGCACACCAGGGCTCAACGCCGCTACCGATGACATACCCGTTGCAGTGGTGTGAGGTTTAAACGTAGGAGTGTCATGCGTCCGGTCAGCTGCCCTCCACAATCGAGCACTTTGGGTCTGGGTTGGTGTGCTGCACAGACAATAAGATGCCTAAGACTGGGAAGCGAAAGGGACACGCACGTGTGTGTCCCCTAGAATAAAAGTCGAGGCCTTCGAGGTGTTAACTCGCTAGCTATTGGACGGACCCGCCTCAATACACAGTTCCCAAAAAGTACAAGCTGCTTACACGACTAATAGTTTATAAACCCTTCAATATTATTTATAGCGAGAGACGTCGACCAGGGCTCGTCGTGAAGCGTTTTTCTGCAGGGCAACGGCGCGACCGGCTTTGGTGTGAGACCAGCCAAGATGGAGCCCGAAAAACGAACGCGCCCGTCGGTGAGAGGATGATGGTGAGCGATGCGTGAACGAAGACGAGACAAGTAATGGGAGGGTTCCTGGCTGGTACAGGTTATGGTGATATTGACCAGTGCAGTACATGATATGCGATAAGACTGAGAGACTGTGCTCACTATATTTCCCCCCGGGCGGCGAGGCGGCCACCTGGCCGAAAGTAAGGGGATGGAGAACGGTAGACGAACGGCTTCATACATGACACGTGCACAATCTCCAGGCCGCGGCACCGGCGGTCGGTGACACCACAAGTAGGAGCTACTAAATAGTTCACTGGAGAGGTACACTGAAGGACTTTGTAGGGGCCAATGAAGCGGGGCATACATTTGTCGCACAGTCCTGGCCACGCAGAGGCGTCGAAAGCAACACTTCATCTCCCGGTTGAAAGGAGACATCTCGGTGAGCTGCGTCATAGCGAGATTTTCGGTCGTTCTGGCAGGACTCAGTGCTCAATCGGGCGAGGTTCCGACAGTGCGGTGCGTTGTCTGTTGTAGGTAACGGGCAGGAAAAGAAAGATGAGTCCAGAACAGAAAGGGGGGGGGGGGGGGGCGGCCATAAACAAGAAAAAAAAACTGTGAAAATCCGGTGATACTTTGAACGGCGGTATTGTAGGCGTTGGTTACGAAGGGAATGATAACATCCCAATTCTTGTGGTCGGGTTGATGTAGCAGGAAATCATATCGGAGAGGCTACGATGGAATCGCTCTGGCAATCCATTAGTCTGAGGGTGATAGCTTGAAGTTGTTCTGTGGGCAGTACCGGCCGAGCGAAGGACTTCCGTAAGGACTGCCGAAAGGAATGTTTTGCCACGATCACTTAGAAGAGTGCGAGGAGGTCCATGGCGCAAAAAAAAAAGGTCGGAGGAAAAAATCTGCAACCTTGTAAGCGCAACCCGAACGGAGAGGGACAGTTTCCGCATACCTTGTCAAATGGTCTACAGAGGTCACGATCCACCGATGACCAGTCGGCGTCACAGGAAGAGGTCCATACAGGTCGATGCCAACAATGTCAAATGGAGCAGGAGGACAAGGAAGAAGTTGTAGCATCCCTGCTGAGGCCGAGGTTGGGCGTTTACGAAATTGGCATGAAGGGCATGACAGAACATATTTAGCGACGCTAGCCGAAAGGCGCGGCCAAAAGAACCGGATTTTGATTCGGTCATATGTCTTGTGGAAATCGAGATGTCCAGCTGTCAGTTCGTCATGAAAAATTTCTACGATCTGTTTCCCAAGGCAGCGAGGGATGACTGGAACCCATCTGTCGCCGGTGGGGTGGTAATTGAGGTGGTAGAGCTCCGCCATTCAGAAGAAAAAAAATTGGTTAGGTTTCGGCGGGACCGTCCGTTTGGTGATGATGCTGAACCTTCCAGTTGGTCGATTAGTTGTCGGCAGAACGTGTCGTGACGTTGTAAAGGTACAAGGTTGGAAGGCAGATCTTGTCCGGTGATGTGCAGAGGTGCCATGGGAAATGCTGCTGCCAAATCGGAAGAGAAAGTATCTGGTGGTGATGACTGTGGACAACGGTACAGAGCGTCATCATACTTGTGGGTTCTGCCCGACTTGTAAGTCACCGAGAAGTCGTACTCCTGTAAACGCAGAATCCAGCGGCAAAGACGTCCCGATACATTTTTAAGCGATGATAACCAGCAAAGGTCGTGATGGTCCGTTAAAGCCGAGAAATGCCGTCCGTACAAATATGGTCAGAATGTTTGCACAGCACAGACAATAGCAAGGCACTCTCTCTCGTTTATGGTATAGTTCTTTTCAGCAGGGGACAAAGTGCGGCTCGCGTAGGTGACAACACCTTCCGAGGAGGCATCGGTATGGTGGACAGCACCAAGACCGTGCCCACTAGCGTCGGTATTTGTCCATCTTGAATTGAAGAGGAATTGTGGGGCCGGACTCGTCAAAATGGCATAGCTGTTTCACAGTCTGTTTCACAGAAGCTGTTTCACAGTCTTCAGTCCAGAGAAATGTAGTTTCGGATGTGAGAAGATTGTTAATTGGAGAAGCTATTGTTGCAAAATTACGAATGAATCGTCAGAAGTAGGAAGCCAATCCAAGGAAACTGCGGAGTTCGTTTAGACTAAGAGACAGGGAAAAATTAAGAACTGCATTGACCTTCTCAGGGTCGGGGCCCATTCCTTCCTTGATAACAACATGGCCCAAGACTTTGATGGAAGTACTGGCGCAATGGCACGTTTTTGTGTTTAGCTGTAGATTTTCTTGGGCTAGACAGGTCAGTACTTGTCAGACGGGTCGAAAACTACGACGCAGTTCAGTTGTAAAGCGGTCCCAGTCAGTCAAATCTGCTTTGTTGTTGTAAAACCAAGTTTCTGCCACCTTGGACAGGGACGATGACACGTTCTGGAGCTTGAAGGAGTCATCCCATCGATTGAAGGCACTCACACGGTTATAGTTGTCAAGACAGTCTTCCACGTCATCCCCGGGGAGTCTAGCGAAAAACGGGGGGTCACTCTGCCGGCTTGTGACAGTCCTGCCAGAGGTTGGAGTGCCAGCCGTCGTCGCATTGGCCGTAGTCATTGTGGCAAGTCGCCGACACGAATGGAGCTCCAGGAAAGTGCCGGAAGGGGTCAAGGAACGAGAGAATCGATGTTGGCAACCCCCACCACTTGAGAGACGTCGACAAGGGGTCGTGGTGGGCGTTTATTGCAGGGCAACAGCGCGACCGGCTTTGGTTCGAGACCAGCCAAGATGGAGGCCGAAAACGAACGCGCCTGTCGGCGAGATGATGATGGTGAGCGATGCGTGTATGAAGACTAGACAAGTAATGGGAGTGTCCTGGCTGGGGCAGGTTATGGTGACATTGACCAGTGCAGGACATGATATCCGATAAGACTGAGAGAGTGTGCTCACAATAGCTATTGTATTTCAAAAAAGTGCTCTAAATCAAGTTAACGTGACAGCTGCGTCAAGCCAAATTCGAAAATCACGTATCCTCCAGGCATGGCCGCCTCCGAGGGGTTGAAGCCGCCGAATAGCGGCTCGCATAGAAAGTAGCGTCAGTGCTCCCTCTAGCATACATTAGTATGAAACTGTAATCAGAACACGGTGGCGTGCAAGACGAAGTAGAACGGTTAAGAAGTCAACTGTCCATCTGTGGTGACGAGGACGATGGCGGAACGCGAAGCTTCCCAAAATCAAGTCAAACGCCAAACGAACCACGCCAACAGCGGGCCATGGGTTCGCTTCACTGCAATCGTGCTCTCCTCTACGGGAATTCGATGGCTTTTTCTAGCGGCCAACCATCATCGTCGTTAGAGGGAGGGGTGCATTTTCTGCCTAATCTTGCACGTCCGAGAACCACTCTCCAAATGCAAACTGCTTCGACCATGCCGAAATGGCGCAATCGGATAAACTTCGGATTCACAACACGAGGGATCCAGATTCCATGCCAACCACGTGAATCGTTTTAATTTTTCGCTTCACCCCGATCATCATCATATACAGAGAAAGTTGGCTTTCCTCCCGTGCGTATTGGTTTGACTACAGACGATGCCAGTGAGAGAAGGAAAGCTTCTCTTTAACTTCGAAGCCTAGGGTCATGCTGGTTCCCAGAAAAACCGATCACACAAGCACTCGCAGGTCGGTGACCAATACACGAAGGCAAAAAAATTCCCCGCATTTCCCCGAGGAGAAGAATGTGAAAGTGCGAATGCACGAGTTGAATTTGCGCGGTTCGGTAATGTTCGCGAAAGAGAGATCACACACGCACACACACAACTACAAAGAAAGAAAGATGCATTTATTCACAGACACCTATTTGTGTTGTCGTTGTACTTGATTGCTAGAGCGGATCTCAGCTTTGAAATTTCGTGTCAGTACTCCTTTAAGCAGGTGCATTAGCCCTTATCACGCCCGATTCTTGGCCAATCCCACACGTGGGTATGTGCCATGTCAGCGGCCAGGCTGCGCGTTCGCACGAGCGCGGACATCGCCGGTGGACGCAGGTTCAGGGTCGCTTAAGAAGTGCATTCGCACTTAAAAAATTGTTGTCAACAATTTTACCATGCGGAAGCCAAATGTAAGCTCAAGAAACGCTTGCGATGTCTCTGACCGCTACTGGACGCACAAAAGGACTACAGCCTCTCATGCACTAATGCCAAGCTACCATCGTACCTCAATCGATATGAGCGGCAACACCCGTCATATCTACTGAATCATTATTTTCATTTCGAACTCAATGCCACGTTAGGTGTTATTTTCTTGGCGTTAATTAGTATCAGCGGTCTTGCCGGGGCTACGGTGTGGGCACACTTATCGAAATTTGCATCTGAGGCAATTTGTGCGTTTCGTTTACTTCATAGCCGTGGCTTAATCTTCTGGTGATACCATGTGCGGAAGGACAAGGACAGCGTCAACACATGATGTCAGTGTGATTATTTATACCTGTTGGCGTTACGGCCGAGAATCGAGTGGAAACACCCCAGACGACAAACGTAGGTGAGACGCAAGTGCATCATTTTTTCCTCTGCAAGGCGCGGGTGCATGCGTACACATGGTGATCACCGGCATGGCGGCCTTAACCGTTGGCGAGCGAAGACAGTGCCCGTGAAACGTTTATAGGAATAGCGTATATAGGAGCACAGAAAGGGTCTGAGCTGGGGGCACCTTGCCAGTGCGGGTATGCGCCTGAGTGAGCGGGGATCTAAACAAAACTGAAAAGGGCTTCATCTCCGCTTATTTGGTTTCGAGCCAACTGGAGCAATGCCTTGTAATTCTTCCTTCCGTCTGAAGGAGTGCACATAACAATCTGGACATTTCAGTGAGACTGGTCGAGAAATGTTTCTCGGCCGTTTTTAAGGCCAATTATTGGTCCGACGTAGCGCTGACGCGCGCCGTAGCATGTCACGGCAAGGCTACGTCAGCGACAGCTAGAGGTGTGCGCCGTGTCGGTTTTGACCGGCGGCGGCGTGGTGGTCGTTTTTTGTCGGCGGCGGCGGCGTCGGCGGCGCGGCGCCGGGTATTCATCGGCGGCGGCGCACGGCCAATTTTTGTTGGCGGCGGCGGCGCCGGCGGCGCCGAAACCGGAACCGCAAATTAAAAAAAGGCCAGCCATTAAAAAAATCGTTCCGCTACATCCAACGCGATTTGGACAACATTCAGCTGTGGTGTCACAAGCGGCACATGTCATTAAACCTGAAAAAAAACCTGTACACATGTGTTTTACGAAGAAAAGAAATGCCTCGAAAAATTTTTACGCTATAGACGGGTACTCGTTGCAAACTGTTGGTGAATTTAAGTATCTAGGTGTTTTCCTTACTCCGGCACTGTGCTGGCATCTGCATGTTGATTTTTATAGCTTCAAAAGCCTGTCGCATGTTTTCATTTCATTCTGAACTGAGAAGTCTGTCGAAATGTTCACTTTCAAGTTTTCATTTCTGCGTAGAAACACCAAAGAGTTCCCCCAAACCTACGTGAGAACGGTATTGAAATATGCATGTACTGCGTGGGACCCGCCCACAACAATGGACGGGTCCCACAACAATGCACAGTCTTCACAATGTCACGGCAGTTGACCAGCAAATCGTGGAGTCTTGGGACGCTTCCAAATCCGTCCTTGATGACCAAGTTGTGTAGGCCGTGCCCAACACACAGGTGATGTTCCGTGCATGCGAGACTCGCTGCGCGCTTCATGTTCGAGCCGGCGTCAGTGACTGCACAAACTTCCTTTCCCACCATGTTGAATTCTTCGAGGCACCTTTGAAACTCATTCATGATGGCAGCGCCTGTATGCCTCTCGGTCATGTGTCTCGTGCTCAGGGTCAACGATACGAGCTCGAAGTTCTCTGAAATAAAAACAGCAACCATGACAACCTAAAACAGCGTGGTCAGAAAAAGATCTAAGAAATCTAAATCAAGAAATCTAAATGTGAACTCTGAACTCTAGACGGGCGTCCTGATGTACGGTCGCGAAAACGGCAGCCGGTCTCGCGAGCACAACAGCTGAGGAGCGCACTGCACGGTATTAAGTCTCACAAATTTCACAATTCCTACGAGGCGCCAGCCAACGGTTCAGTTACTTAGAGAAACAAAGGAGCGCTACTTACGATTCGAAAGGCTTTGAGTCTTCCTTCTTTGAGGAGTTGGTCAAGCAGCTCTTGCAGTGGTAGTCCGTTCCAACTGTCTTCTGCTTTCCCCCCGTGATGTATGCTAGGCGTCCAAAATGTTTCCAAACAAAACTAGACTTCCCCTTCGAATGCAAAGGAACAATCCGAAAACTTCCAATCGGCATCTTAAACACATCGGGGCCAGGAATTTCTTCCTCGCAACAAGTTGCAGATATGTCGCCGATTCCATCCGCAACCTCAGTACACGCGACCGTCAAGCCGTCATTCCGGCGTTTCGAGGCCGTGGCTACCGTAGCAGAGGCCGCTGCTTCTCGTTGCGCCATTTTGCGCGCGAAAGAGTAGTTAGGCAATCCCACGTTGCTCTGGCTAGAGACGACACGCATGCGCAGATGAGCGGAGAGCAGGGTTGCTTTTGTTTTCTGTTGCTTCATTATTCTCCTACGTGACATTGAAAAATGCCCGAGGCATGAAAAAAAATTTGAACAAAACACGAAATCTCAAACAAAGCTGGATTAATTTTTAAAAGTCATTTTTATTCTATATACGTAAATGCCGCGCCGATCACGCCGAAACAATACGTCGGCGGCGGCGGCGCGCCGATCAGTTAGTGTCGGCGGCGGCGGCGCGGCCAGAACAGTCGGCGGCGGCGCGCCGACGTCCTCGTCAGCCAGAATGGAGCGCATCCGGGCCTCGACACAGTACCTGCTGCAGGCTGCGGCTAGCTCCCGTTTTCTTGTCATGCAGGTAACCGGATTCGCCCGTGCTCAAAGCGGCGCATAAAGACGCACCGCATCGAAGGCGTTGGATCATATTGAACCCGTTCTTGCACCGGCGTAATGTCCGATACCAGGCGTCACCAGCCTCAGCCACCTTTTCCTGGGGCTCCTGCTACGCGGGACCACGAAAAGTGTCCGTTGTAATATTGAAGAAGGCTTTAGTCCGTAATTATTAGATCTGGAAGCTTATGAGAGGCAAAAGGGTCAATCCGAGGAAACGCCTCATGACAAAAATTCTAGAACGTGCAGTGACTGAACGTGGAAGAAAGCCGTTGAGGCAGTGGCCGGAGTGTGGCGTGCCTAAACGACGGAGCTGTAAGGTGCCTGATCCGTGATTCTTAAAGGCAGGGCTCACAAGAGAAGGGAAGGCATAATACCGAGGAAAACAATATTTCAACATTCAGTAAAGATATCATTTAAGCATCAATCTTTCGTAAGCATGAAATTTCGCTGCGCCAAGAATACGCATAAATTACTTATTATGCTTGTGGTTTTCCACCACTCTGAAAGAATGGGAAAATATCCCAGAAATTTTTGGCTTTCGTCTGTATTTTGTCTTTCCAAATACGACTTGTGATGGAAGACATCAGGTTAATTCTCGCACTATATAGCGTACAAACCTCGCATACATTATCACGAGAAGATTAAGTGGACACGCACCCGTCTATCCGAAGAACAAAGCTGTATGCGGTGCGTAGTTGGTGCGGAGAGAGAGAGAGAGAGAATAAACGTTTATTTAAATCAACAGGGGGGATTGTACTGAAGCTTGAAGGAGGCGTTTTGAGTGCAGGATGCCTTGAGCGCGGGCAGCATCGACAGCCCTTTGAGCCAGCCGAAGCTGGTCGGTCAGGCTGGTGCTCGCCAAGGCGCTCTCCCAAAGCTCGGCAGTAGAAAGTTGCAGGTTGGGGGGAATCGGTGGGGATTGGTCACACCCTCCGACCATATGGCGTAGCGTTCGGGGTTCTCCGGAAAATCGACTTCGGCGCATGGCTGACATCGGGTAAATACATCACTTCACCATCTACCGTGGCTCGTTTCATTTGCTCTGTTGTCACGTAACACCATAACCCTGCACTCATACAACCTCCGCAGATGTATCGTGGGCCAGTCGCAGAGATGTCTTCACAAATATTGAAGCTTTGTTTTATTTCCCAATCGGGGCAGTTGAATAATTCGGCCATTAACATCTGAGCAGAAGTGGCTACGCACGAGTGCCCGCCCAGAAATTCCGAGATGTGTCAGGTTTCGCTGGCGCATTTCCTTGACACTAAACGTCTGGAATTTGCCTGGAGAATTTCGCTGATATTTCAGAACGTTGAAATTCCAAGACGAAATATTTTATTGGCGACACCGTTCCCTCAATGACATGGCCTTGTTCGCAAAGTGAGGCTGTACAGGATACACAATGCACGTTTTCCAAAATATGCATCGGCGCACTTGTTTCGGCGCTCACATATAAACGCGTTTTTTTACAGTAAACCCTTCTTGGTGGTGAGAGATTCGTTTTTCGGTGAAGGAACCTCTCGCTTTTCTAGCTCGGCGTTGATGGCGATGGAGCAGGGTAGGAGAACACGACGACGAAAGGATACGATGACAGAACACTGTATTTACATTTATAAAAAAAGTTACTTACAAAAATATATGGAAGAAGCTTGCAGCATTCGCGATCCACTAACTCAATTGCGTGTAGGTGCACAACTTTCTCGATTCACTTTTATGTAGTTACGACCTAACAACCAATGTTTTACGAGCTGAATACACAGACGCTCGCTGAATTGTTAGGCGAACTCCAGCCAAGTCTGGCGCTGACCGTCTTGCGGGCCCACTTATCACGTCATGTATATTGTGTGCAGTGCCTCTAATTTGATTGGTCAGTTCAACCTTTCAAACAAACAAATGGCGGCGTCAGACGCTACACCAGCGCTTTCACCAAGAGTAACTCCTCTCTCATGCGCTGTCGTCGAGGAAGAGTGAATGCAAGTCGCCGGGGCATGTTGTTCACCTACAGAAGAAGGTTCAGGCGCCGTTGTGGCAACAAGAGTCGTCTCTCCTTGCAACAGCAATTGCTGAGGCGCATTGCTGTCAGCACAAGTATGCAGGAAGACAACCCATGAACAATGACGCTTTCCTATCCCCCTGAGGATACGTCATCCCAGCAAGTCCTGGACGGGCACTGTGTTCCCCAAAACGGTAGCAGCTGCAAAGAGGCGGGGAGGGGAAGAGGTTGAAGGCGGGCGCTTGACGCCTGCTCATGAGCTCCTCTAATCTCGCCACTCTCCCCCGCTTATGCGTCTTCAGCAGACTTGCACCTTCCTTTTTCGTTAAGGAAACTTGGCATTGCTGAAACTGTATGGGAACTTCTGGAACGTCGTGGTAACTTATAGAATATAGTGTTGCGAAAACGCGCTGGATAATTTTACTCTGAGTCAGCAAAAGAAAACTCTGTTTAAAGAAATAATATATGTTAGAACCCTGTATGTTGGCAGGTTTGTTAGAGTATGTATTCCATAAACAAGCCTTTTAATATTTTGCGGTTTCCAGTTTTGAAACGCGCATTGGGGCTCCAGTGAGAGCAGCCAATCTAGCATAGCAGTAAGTATTACACCTTGCTTCATCTTTGAACGTTGTTCTTTAGTTTAGGTGAAATAGAGAACGTGCCTCTTCCCAACCGCCACGCGAACCATGACCTAAATGGATGCACCGAGTGGTGTTCTAGAGCACGCAAACATTGCTACTCAGCGTTAAAAATTGCCACGGCCTTAGCGGACCGAGACTTCTGTCCCTATTTGCGCACACAGGCTTTGCGGCAAGCGACGAGGGAGGGAAACTGGTTGCTTCCGATAAGGCATCGGCGGTTCATGAGCGTCCGTCGGGACGTGTTGACGCAGCGGACGCCGCCCTCGGCCTGCATGTCGGCGAAGTACGCGTGCCGCAGCTGTCGCAGGGAGCACGTCTCAGCCGGGGGCACCTCGTCGCAGCTACGGTCCCACCGGTGGACGCAGTGTCGTCGGCAGTCGTCCAGGCTGCGGAACACACCGCGATGCTTGGCGGGAAGGCAGGTGCCCTGCGGAAAGCCCCACCGAGTGCACTTGCGGCCGTCGAAGAACCACTGCCCGTCCACTACGTCTTGCCTGTCAGGAAATAAGAAGTTAACATCAGAGGCGGCTACTCACATCCACCATGACATGTATGTGAAGCTTGCGGTAATCTCGCCTTTTAAATATACCTGTCTTATCAATAGTTTAGGACAACGCCAACCTTTTGCTATGAACGATGCACCAATCAGAAAAAGTTGCTGTTTTGAGCAGCCTGACGAGACGGCTGGCCTTGTAAACAGAAAAGTAAACCGGTGCATTCGCACACGCAGTGTACATTATCATTCGCATTAAAGCATGCACACATCAAAACCAAGGCATACAACTGAACCGATATACACGAAAATATCAATCAATCAATCAATCAATCAATCAATCAATCAATCAATCAATCAATCAATCAATCAATCAATCAATCAATCAACCTTTTATTTAGCCATCTTTTCATAAAAGAGTGCTGGGACAAGAACAAAAAGCCGCAGTACAGCAGCTTGACGAGGTCCTTGCCCCGTTGTCTTGGCAACGGGTACAGCGTATGGATTCGTCATAGATACAAAAAATACAGTAAAACTACAACAAACGTGTACAGGTACAGCGTATGGACTCTCTTTCATAGATACAAAAAATACAGTAAGACTACAACAAACGTGTGACAGATACTACAGATACAGATACGTCATCGATGTTAGGCTTTGCACACTAAGGGCAGGATTGAAAAGTACATACATTATATATAATGCACAGCAATACTTCCCGAAATATCAACCAGAGAAAATTGGGTGTTTGAAATTATACAAAGTTACATAGGCCGCAGCCCTAGTCACAGGTATATAGGCTTGAAACGCCGAAATACAAGCCAATGACAAACACACAAAAGATTTTAGGCAAGGCCTCCATTTTTAATCATATGCGATTTCAATCGTTTCCTCGAAATACTACTTACATCTACGCCAATTATGTGTAATTTGTTTAAAAACACGGTACACGATACTGCAATCTTGAAAATCCGTAGTTCGTGCGCGAGAAAGGTTGTGACCACACGTTTCTCTCCCTAAAGCTATACGGTACTAGAGTTGGCTTATTTAGGTTACACAGGTCTATAACGGCTTTGTTGTTATATTGGAAAAATTGTTTGCATTTGAGCATGAGGTTAGTTTCATATAAATGCTGAATCGGTACTACATTAAGGCTGCAAAAAATTTCGTATACGTATGCGCATCATATGGTACGTTAGCTATATTTCGGATTGCTCTTTTCTGCAGTACACCTAGCTTGTGTATGTTGGTTCGTGAATAAGACAATTCCCGTTATCCGTGTATCCGTGATATGAAAAAAAAGAAAACCTCTCTACAAATTTGTGTTGTACATTGGTGAATATCAGTTGAAGAATCAGAACGAAGAAATTATGAAAGCGTATAAAAACATACTTTGAAAATGTTTTTTTTTGTTAACAAAAAAGCGATTTGGATGTTTTGTGCTTCAGATTTGTTTAACAGCTGCGGCAGAACGTAACACAGTGATTGCTTATGCTAATTATTCTGTGGTGTTGGTAGAGACCATGCCTCAGGGAAGCTCGGGTCACGCCAGCCCGTTTTCTTCTTCATCTGAGGTAGGCCAGGCAAATGCAGAGTATCATTCTTCTCTGCTAGGTACGGTGGATGCGCTAAATGGTAGTCAGGAAAATCGTTCACTTTTGATATTACGAAACTGGCGAAATAATTGCGCTGTAGGATGCGAAAGTGGCACATTTGCAATGATTCATACCTTTTATTTGTAACAGAAAAGCGAGTTCGAAGCCTTCATAGTATAGTTATTCCCCTGACCAAATTATCGTATAAAAAAAATTTGTGCAATCAGGTGAGGCAGTCCTGTTTGTCATTACGCCTATAGTTTGGTAAACCTTTTTTAGTAACTGCGTCAACATAGTTATCCCAACTCAGATTACTGGAATAATGGATGCCTAAAACTTTATAGTATTCCACAACCTCATCGGGTTCAGTACCCAGTCTTATTTTGGGAAATGTGTCGATTTTATTTACCGTGCGAAAAAGGATGGCTTTTGTTTTTACTAGAACCAAAATAATGGCTTTTCTTCTTGCTAGGTTAATTGTTAAGAAATTTTGTTCTATCGAGTTTAAGAGCTCATTTATGCTGTTGGAGACTTTCAATTTCACGAGCCTTTCCATTTCACCTGTGACTAACCGCCTGGTGTCGTCTTCGTAACAAATGAGCGAAAGTTCGGGTTTTAGCAATAGTGTATGAAGGTCGGTTATGGCCTTGAAATACTACCCTAAAAGACACCTACACTTATGGTTTTTAATTTCGATGAAAACTCATTTAACAAAACCTAATGTTTACGGTATTTCAGGTAAGACTACTGAAATTAAGGACCATGCCATGCACTCCGAACTGCATTTTTAAAGCAACATACTGTGAATGATTGAGTCGAATGCTTTTGACAAGTCTGTATAAATTCCTAGAGGCAAATTGTGTCATCTGAAGGTGCGAACAATTATTTTGTTTGGTTTAAGTAGCGCAGTTTCAGTAGTGCAATTTTCAATGATGTCATGTTAAAAGCTGATTAGAATTGAGTGTTTAGTGAAGACTCAACAGGACCACGAGTGCGTCAATTTTTGTGTAACTTTTGAAAATATGGGCAAGGTTGATATTGGCCTGCAATTTGGAACGAGTTTTTATCATCTCCTTTGAAGATTAGGATTACTTTTGCTACTTGCATCTTTATTGGGAACGATCCTGTGGATAGAAATAAGTTGCTTACATGTGTCAAAGGAGGAGCTGTCAAGTGGGACGCATACTTAATGGTGTTTGTAGTGTGTTCGCATAGGTAGCATTGCTGTTATTGACATTGATAATTGTGGACACAACTTCTTGCTCTTCGGTGGGTGAAAGAAATATCGAGCTACGTTTGATGTTAGGAAGTTATAATGGGCTGTTGAAGTAGAAAACTGTTTTATGAAGAAGTCATTGAATCAGTTAACTAATTTAATTTGTGATATCATTTTACCCTTAGAGGAGATGGCCAGATTTTCATTGTTTTTGACGGTACGCAAAAGTACAGAACTGATTTTTTTTCACGTGAGCTCAAAGCGTTCTACATAGTGAGAAAATAAGTTGCTGTAGTTGAAAATCTTAGCGTTGCTCTTAAATTTCGTGAGATATTTACGCAAGGAATTAAACTGAGCAACCGCTGTGGGATCTTCGGTGCGAATGAATTTTTATACAAATGGTTTTTCAAGCTTATTCCACCTAATATCTCTTCGCTTATCCAAGGCTTTTGGCAGTGGTTGGTTGAATACAGTGTTTTAAAAGTAAATGCGACGTTGTACATCGCAAAATTTGTGTACGAAACAATCATACCTGTCGTCAGATGTTGACTTTTAATATACATTTTCCCATGTAACACTTGCTAGGCTGTCTCCGAAACGCTGCATATTTGTTACCGACATATCTCCACTTTTTGGCCTTTGTGGTCTTCAGTATTTAGACAAGATACAAACATACACACAGGTAGATGGTAACTTGCGTCAGCAGAAATGGCATCAGCTTTATTTAAAGAGAGATTAGTTATGAACACGAGGACAATTAAGGGCACTTAAGCTAATCGGTTTGTTAGAAACATGGCAATAATGCCTCAATTCACTGAATGGATAACTAACAACAAATAATATATCTGCTAAGCTCAATATATAGTTTTTTACTTCCCAGGGCTGTATAGTAACAGGGAAGTAACAGGGATATAGGGCTGTATAGTAACAGGGAAGAGGAAAACTTCAAAAATTACAAGCATCCCTGTTGTGCAACAATGGAAAGATAATACTGCTTGCTGGAACCGGCTCCACGTCCTCTTTCGAGATGCATGTCGTCGCGGACATACCGGCTCGCAAAGCCATACCTGTGCTCATTTATAACCACCTACCACACGATTTTGTTGCCACAAGCCGATTTTCAGTAAAACGGGCTACCAATACTCAGCAAAAATATTACAAATATCCTGAGTATGTAAATTTGCAGATTTGGTGAGGGGATTCAAGACCAATATCATGAATTATTATATGGTCTATTCCTTGTTTCTTATTTCTATCGATGGAACTTCACAGCAAGGACCATTTGGAGCCCCTCAGTGAACTCAAGCAACATTTTTCTACCAGCCGCGGTGGTTCAGTGGCCAAGGCGTTAGCTGCTGTGCCTAAGGACGCGGGTTCGATTCCCTGCCGCGGCGGCCGCTTTTATGATGGAGACGAAAAGCGAAAACGCCCGTGTGTTCGAGATCTCTGCGCACGGTAAAGGTCCCCAGGTGGTCAAAATTAATCTGGAACCCACACTACGGCACGTCTCATCGCCTGGGTGGCGTCGGTGAGTTAAACCTCATAATCAATACATTAAAGTAACCAGAATCATCTTTCCGCAACAATAATAGGGCATAAGACATAAGAGACCTCATTTCGGCGTAGTTTTATGCACATATTGATTGCCTCAACCTTCTAATTTACCACGAAATTACTCAGCTTATTTTGCGTTAGGCCGCTTTATTGTTTCCTATGTGTTTTATTTTCTTGAAAGAGCATTGCTAACATGTGCTCCATAATTTCAGGCATAAGATCAACAGGTATTGATGTGGTAAATTTGTCACAGCAATATTTTGACACGAAGTAATTTATTTTGCTCCTGAAACTGTTTATTCTTCGACGTGTCCAGTCGCGCTCGTAATCTCGATCCGGTTGGCGAACTCTATAACAAAAAAGTGAGCTATGGCGATAAAGTTAAAGAATCTGGAAGAGGCCCCGAAGGCGAAGCTCCCAACAAAGCTTCAGAAGTGAAGTAATTGAAAACGTCCTACAAAGCCTTCAACAAGAAGCTACTTACAGTGGAGCGAGTAATTCACCTAACTGAGGATAGAACTGCCAATGTTGAACACGGGATCATGAGGGACATAAAGTTGATCGTTGAGACAGAAATATGGAAAGCCATAACGCCTCTTGCGCTGAACGCAGCAAACGCAGCAAAATTTGACAACTTCAAAAATTGAAATATTTTTTTTTACTTAGGCGGTCCTTATCCTGCCACTGAAGGTCAGTTCGATGAGCCGCTCATTTTTGAAGCGTGTTCGGGATCCTTCTTAGCAACTTCATTGTCGTAAAACGAGGCCCATTTCCCGGCACAAGAAGCTGAGAGCCATGTGTGTTTACCTTCAAAGACTTTAAACTATGAAAATACAACTCACGCGTGAAACAATACATGTGCCAAGTCTGTTGACTTCACAGATGCTAGAAAATACTTTAATGTACAAAAGAGGGTATACCGCCTTTCATTCGGTATTTCGTTCGAGTAAAAGAAAGCACACCCTTGTTGATTTATCCTTTAACTACCCCTAGTCATGCTCAGTGCTATGGGTACGCATGCGCGTGTGTGTACCTTCTAGGTATTCGAAATATTTCTTTGCGGTAGACATAAGGTGAATTTTAGTAGATTATATCAAAATGCAAGTTTTCAGAGGTTTCCGATCTGGGATAAAGTGATTCAGTTATTTTGTTTATTGTGTTAAGCCTTGAGTAGAAATCTTTCTGCTTCAATAACAGGGGCTGCAGGAGAAAATGAAAGCTTCGTTACAGAATATTTAACAAAAAGTCCATGCAGTATTCGCTTTTAGGTCAACTGATTGAACCAACAAAAGCTGCTTGCATCTTCTTGCGTTCGCGGCTGCAGCACGTTTATTTTAGCAAGAACACAAAAAAAAAACTAATGACCACCATCCTACACTCGCACCTAATGCAGAAAAGGTGAAAGATAGAGTGTAGCAGCATCAGCGATAAGAAGCGCCCCTCACCTGGAGCAAGGGAAAAAAAGTGGGCTCTCGTAACAGTGATCAGAAACGCGGGTATCGCTGACACAGCTCGCTAGGCAGGCTTCGAGGCTGCTGAACCGGTTCGAGCCACGGTTGCAGACGTGCACACTGTCCGCTGCTGCCCAGATGCACTCTTGCTTCTCCGAGTTGTAGTAGAACTCCGTCCTCGCCTCCTGGCAGTACGTGTAGAAGTGGCGTCCGCAAATCTCCTCCGATGACTGCATATTGCACGCAAATCATATTCGCGTCCCCTCACACAAGGCTTTGTAAAGTTCAGCTCAACCGGAGTGGAAACATGACAAAATCATTGAGAGGGGGCCTAAACGCGAATGTATTTTAACTGAAAGATCACACCTGTAAAATCTCTTCCAGGTTTTGCTTCAAGGCGAAATATCTTTTATTTGTTTTGATATTAACCATTTCCTGCCGTTTCCTCAAAGTTTCCTGTCGTTCTTTTTTTTTTTTTTAAATTGTGACGTGAAATAAAGAGACCCAGACCACTGAGTTCTTTCAGAACAGTTGAGGTAGCCTTTAAATGTATTTAGCACGTAAAAAGCAGTAATTGTTCGAAAATTTGCCCTTAAGGTATTTGACATTTCAACCAGGGAAATGTAAAAAAATGTTGCAATTTATGTCATTTATCAGGAATACAAGTGCCTTTTAAGGAGATGTACTATCGCGATTTCTCTCTTACAACTGGGAGCAAGTGGACTGGTTGGTCCATGTTAACAGCATGACAAACAGCCCGAACTAAAGGGCGCAGAGTACACAAGGCACACTCAGCGCCGTGCGTGTGATCTTCCTCTCTGCGTCCTGTAAGTTAGCGCTGTTTCTCACGTTGTTTTCTCTTAGAGCTTGTATTTAAAACGTAACACATCTAATTACGTTCTGCACAACGTTGTACGTGGAGACCTTAGTTTATTCACTGCATTTTTGCATTATTTAGTTTGCGAAGACGCTCATTTACTGGCTTTCGGGAGAATACATTACTGTACCCGCTAATTGCTGGAAAGTTTCTGAGCGTTTTTCAAAGTGCTTAGGGGTGTTCTTTGCATATATGGCGAAACTTTGTTCTGTAGTTTATTATCATTTTTAAGGAATAATTCTGCTGCATTGAAAAGTTGACGCAATCAGGTCTGAGAGTACCGTACTCGAACAGAGATGTCACGTCTCCTTCTTTGTTTTTGCAGTCCACAGAACTAAGTGATGCGTGGAGACTCTCCGCGTCTGTGATGCGATAGTGGGGAGACTAGGCGGAGCAAATACCGGCAGTTTTATGCAAAGATAAGTCCCCACCTCATTTAACAACACACACACACAAACACACAAATACATGCCGGCATCACATATACGCACGTACATAGATACATACATGCATACATACGCACGTACGTGCGTCCAAATATACATAGATGCATACATAGATACATACGCACATACATTTTGAATGATTGATTGATTGATTAGTTGTAGGCTTTAAGGCGCCCACGCAATCAGGGGGATGAGGCGCGCCGTAGTAGAGGGCTCCAGATTAATGTTGATTACCTGGAGATCTTTAACGTGCGCCGAAATCTCGTACACACAGACATTTTCGCTTTCCGCTACATACATACATACATACATTCGAAAAAAGTCTTGATTCTCATACATACATACATACATACATACATACATACATACATACATACATACATACATACATACATACATACATACGTACATACATACATACATGCATACATACATACATACAAGGATTGGTGAATAATTGCAAAAAGTTGTAAAAAATTCCCTGATGTTCTTTTGGTGGGTAATACCAAGGTGAAAGTTTGTTGCATGCGACACATTATATTTGTAATACCATTATGCTACGTATCAAAAAGGGGCGCCTAATGCTTGAAATTGCTGAGCAATGAAATATGTGCTTCTCACCGCCTTCGGATCTCCATCTTCAATCTCATCGATATTCCCATTATACAAGTCACCTGCTGTCGTCAGAACCCCAGCGCCCACGCTGTCCGGCGTCGGAGGACGAGCTACCTCATCATGTCTTCGAGCGGCCGGAACCGAAATGGAAGGTTTTTGGGGCACTCCCTTTTCAGGCTTTGGCAGCGGCACGACGATCCCCCTGCGTTGGCTATGTGAGTTGCGTCGCGTTGCCCACAGACGTCGGCCCGCGAACTCGTCATCCACAGTGATGTCAGCCGGAGTCAGTAACCCATGGACGGAGAGAAGGCCGGCCACCAGGAGAAGTACAGCGAATGCAACGCCCAGCGCGAAGCTCAGCCATGCGGTGCCGCTTGCCCTGGGTGCTGAACCAGGGACAAGCGATGCATCCTCGGCGGTCGCCTCTGGCTCAAAAGGAACCAGCTGTGGTGGGTCGCTGGCTAGGCAGGTAGGGTCACCATGGTAGTAAAGCCCGGGGTGATAGCTGCTGTCGTTAAATCGCCGGTCATGCAGCAGCCCAGGCCACGCAGAGGACGCCCGCGTTTCCGGCCATAGTGATTCGGCACGGCGCTGGCCAACGGGGTGCTGGGCTGCCTGGCGTGTGTCAGTGTCCTCGTAGGAGGAGTGCATCTTGCTTTTGTCAATGTAACAAACTAATCATGATGATAATGTCGCCGGATTCGCTAGTGGCTGAATGCTATCAAGAGTTTCACGTCCCCACTCGGAAGATTGGCCGAGAAGTCCTCAGAACCACATGGTGCTATAGCCTACACTTGCTGTGACACAAACCGATAGTTTGAAGGTAAACGTCCAAAAAATGAGTGCTCAGCATAGGTAGTCAGAATGTAGTGGCAGTGTGGTATATGTAAATGTACGCTGTTGGCCGACCCTGGTGCAACAAGAGCAATGTGGTTACAGGTGTGTGACTCACAGCGGTAATAAGAGCTGGCCTGCATCTGGTGCAAGCTGCCAGCCTTTTGCCGACGCACTAATAGTCACTTCCGAAATTTTGCTCTATATAGAAAAAAGAACAGCTGATTATGATGCTGATGAATACTAAACGTGACATGTACGAAGTCACGCAACGTAAGACTGCGCGCTTGAGCGAGTAAGCGCCGAATCCTTCTAGAGCACTTGACCGGTCTAAATCCTACTACCCAAATACGGCAACTGCATCCTTTCCAAAACATGCCGGAACTTTCTTAACACGCATCCTGGGTTCATGTAATTTGCTAGGCATGGTCCCATAACTGTGCTGACATTTGTGGTAACAAAGAAATAAAGCTACGGTTTCGTATGCAGGAAATGATTCATACTCGGCTTTAGCTGGCAAGTATCTCCATTTGTACGGGGATGTGTTAGGAATCCAAATTATCCCCGTCGTCACTGACATCACGATCCGATCGTCACTAAAGTGAGGAAGTGGCTGAGGAACTGATGTCGAATTTTTCTTACAACATCAAGATATGGGCAACCTCACTCCTGAAGTCAATGACGAGAGGGAAGCGGAAGAAAATGTTTCATTTTTGTGGTTCTCGGCAATGCGAAGTGACCTTCACCGAGCTGCGCTGCAGAATTCCAAGGCTAAATTTCTGTCTGTATAGAACAGGGCTTTCACCCACATAGCTATGTCTGCGGTGCCGGGTCCCTGAAACAATGGAACATTTTTTTCTATCCTGTCACCCCTTCTCGGCCGCTAGACAACGGCTTTTGAAAGACCCTATTGAGCGTTTGGGGTTGACTCGATCTATTCCACTTATACAATCTATTGGGGCAATGAATTTGGGGTACGCAAAACGGGATATATATAATTGCTTTCAAGCTTTTCTTTGTGCGTCAGGTCGCTTGAATTGCTGAAGGGTACGAATTATTGGGAAATTTGGGTTTTAAGCATAAAGAACTTTTATTTTACGGCATCTCTCTTGTCACAGATAAACTAGTATTTTGGTGGCCTCATGAACTACAGTAAGGTATTAAGCCCTGGCTAATCTCCCTTGTGGGTACGTGCCCAAAACTTTGAGGGCATCATCATCATCATAATTGAGCTTGCTGTTCGGCAGGAGTGGCTCCCCGAAAGTGGGATCGCTATCGGTAGGAAAGAATACCGTGACGACAGAGACAAGAGCGGGAAAGTGAAAACGCCCCTGTGCCGAGACTTCGTGCACGTTGAAGATCCCCAGGCGGTCAGAATTAACTCGAAGCCCTTCAGGACGGCCCGCATCAAAGCCCAGGTATACGTTCGGCGCGTTAAACCCCACATTTTTTTGTTGACTAGACCGGAGAATGAGACATGAGAGCGAAATCCTGATCGGCTTATCATATTGTCACGTAGCGAATGACGACGCAGTTGTCTTGAAGGAAAAACAAGTTTATTGGAACGAACTTGTGCTCCCCTAACAACTCAAAGGATACACAGGCGGCGAAGCAGAAGTCCACAAAGTGACATGCGCAGGCGAATGTCGGCGAATCAAATACCGCGGCGTCTGCTGTGCGGGCCTTCATCTTTGGGCACGAGTGTTTCTCGAAACGTCGAATTACACCCAGAACACTGTAGATCAAGGATTATTCTAGGCTGTTGACGTTATTTCGAAACGCTCTCCCCATCGAAAGCGATAACACGTGTGGCATAAAAATAAAGAATGGAACACGGGCTTCACTTGGCACACAGGTAACACAGATAACACAGCCGACGCAGCCGGTTGGCAAATACAAAACGTAAATAAACAAACCCTTTGCATGGCTCGCAGCAATACGCCTACAGCCGTACGAATGCAGGAACATGAGAACATGAGGGATGTGTAGCCTATGGCTACCAATTACTCAGGTCGCGCATACATTCGTGGCCTTCGAATTTTCTCATGTCACCCGCCCACCGAGGTTTCCGTCTTCAACTTGCTAACTTGGTGGCTATTATCTCATTTGGGTGATTATACCGCAAACGTCTAAACTCCAACGTTCATATCGCATCCGAGCCGGTGTGTCCATTATACGAGTTCGACCCCCATGTATGACGCTCATTTCTTATCCCCTTTAAAATATGTCTTTTCATCTCCAGGTATGAAGGAAATACTCTAAGGTGGGGTCCCATAAGTTAGCAGAAGCATTACGCATTCGTTCTGCAATAATACTTTAGTGACAGAGGCAGCCTGCTATTCATAACTCGAGCGTGCCTCTGCATTCATTTTGCTGTATACAGATTCAACGCCTGATTTATTTCTTGTCATTGGTACCAGCGCTTACAACCTATTGTGATTGCGGCTTACGTTCACTTCAAAAATAATAGAGAATTTTGAAAGAGGTATTATATTGCTAGCTACCGTTAGGTATGTTACCGTTACGCTGTCATATTTATAATTTCTTGTAACAAAGTTCAACGTGCTTCCCTTATTGGCACTTTTGTGAGAATTCTTGTGTTTTTGGATATAGAAACTTCTTGGCTTATTTCGAAGAAACATCGACAACCTCCAAGAAAAAGTGCAAGCCAAGCACACAGCGATTTTTCTTTCAAATCTGCAATAATTAGGAAAATGCACGTAGCCTGTAGCGGTTTGAAAAACGCGTGACAAATATTGTCTCTTTGGAGTTGCCGCGACAAAGTGTACCATGGCTGGAGTATGTACAGCCATGAGCCTACTTTTACGTGCCATGAGAGCAGTAACCAAAGCTGACGTGCCCACTGGCGCGTCAGCGCCAGTGGACATGTCAGCAGGCAGCCAGCAACAGTCATGAGTCCATTCATGTTCCTTCTGTAGGTACGTCTGCTCGGCACAGCGCGGACAGCCGACCTTTTTCTGCATTCAACTTTCGTCATCCTCAATGAACAGCCAATCGTCAAGCATGCGCACAGCAAGAATCTGGCCTCCCGGGTAACAAATGGCGCTCCCGTAACCGAGTTCTACGGCTGCCAGCGATATAACAAGCACATCGATCTGAGATGCCTTCAGTGGGCACGACAGCTGGCCGTGAGGAACAGCCATGAATCCATTACTGTTCCTACTGCTGGTACTTCTGCTGCGCACAGTGCGGACGGCCGAATTTTTTCTGCATTCAACTTTCCTCATCCTTAATGAACCAGCAACCTGCCATGCATGCGTACAGCAATAATCCTACCTCCTGGGTAACAACATGCGCTACCTCAACCACGTTCTACGACTGCCACCGATATAAGAAGCACACCGAGCCGAGATGTCTTAACTGGGCACGATAGCTGGCCGTGAGCAACATCCATGAATGCATCCATTACTGTTCCTACTACAGGTACTCCAGGTCAGTTGTCTTGATTCTCAAGGAAATTGAGGTGAAGGGATGTAACTGAGCACGTGGCATCCGAAGACGACAAACTAGACTCCATATCCTCATGAGAGCCTTCGTAAGATCTAACTTGGAACAAAGCGAAATCCATTCACGCTTGGCGAGCTGTATTGTTCCCTGAATTAGCTTTTGCGTGCGCGTGGCCGCTCCTACATTTTCGATGTTTCCCGCGCACGTCTTTCCGCCCTACTGTGGATCGCCCGAAGATTGTCATTTTCAGCATCAGCCACAGTATACTGCTTTGGAAGCCTCGATGCTTTGCTGCACAACCTCCGGGCTTTCGTGATGCTATCGATAGCGTCATCGTAGGACGAGAAAGTGCCAACGCTCTTTTCAACTGTGGTGGTGAAACCTTCTAGTTAACCAATTGAACCGCAAATTTATAACATCCAGCAGGCAGGTTTATGACGACCTGCTAACGACCAACTCGTGGTCGTTAGTAATATCGAGGAAACCATGTTGACGTCAAATGCGTTTGACGTCCTTCAACGATATGTTCATTCACTGAGTCCGATCCCTTCGAGCAAACTCATTTTTCGTGTTCGGTATGCAGCTACACAGACGCGTGAGTGGCCCACCTCGCGGTGGAAACGCGATGCTAAGTGCGGGCATGGCAAGCATCTCTGTTTTGCCACGGCATCAAGGCGTAATATCATTGATCACGCTACAAAGTTATAGCACTTACAAGCACGCGTTTGTCTTGAACATATTTCCTTCGCTCCGCAAGCGACCAAACTTGTGGTCGGTTTGGTGGTAGCGGCCATCGCGGATTGCTAGTCCAAACATTTAATTCCCGTTGCCTAAGCAGGTTAGAATATTATTGTCTTTTTAATACAGTACTCTACGTCCAAACATGAGAATAATTCGCTGCAAAAAAAGCCCGCCTGTTGTCCCCCCCCCTCCCTCTTTCGCACTAATTCATTGGACGAAATGTCTGCTGGTGTTGCATGATATCAGTTTAATGACGAACACCATCGTTTCATGGCACTTATCAGCGCGGAATGCCAATGCAGATGGTTTCACATCGCTTTGAGGAACAGCAGAAGGTCGAAAAGGGGAAATGTTCCTATGAGTAACAGCAGACAATGCCACTGCTTTGGCTGCCACCCTCTTCTACGCATGGCGCTTATTCACTTTACCAGCCGACTTTGCCTTGTGGGGGACGCGAACGGGTCTCATGCCGCTGCCTTTGCTCGCAAGATTTGCGTAGCCGAAAGCACAACAGCCAACCGCCATGAAAAAAGCCAAAGCAGCCTCACTGCACACGCGCCGCGCTCCGGTCCGAATGTTTTGCCAACCACTCGCCCGGCCGCGAGGAGCAGGTGCGCTGGCCGTGACGTCACGGCCGCCGTGTGGCGTACCCCGGGAGAGGTCCATTACATACTCGGTATGAGTCGTCCGTGTGAAATCGACTGAAATGCGAACACCAAGATGACACATGATCTAAACAGGAGTTATCGATAAAGTAAGTAGGTAACTGGTGAGCTGTTCTTGTGGCATGCAAATGCTTACATTTGTTAGCGCTCATTTCCATGAGCTAAGTTTCGCACCAGGAAGAAAACGCATTAAGATAGGATTGCAATGCGGGTATATCATGGTCACAAGTTATTTGTCGGTACACAACTCAGTCATCGGCGAAAAAAGTGAATGTTAGAAGAAACATATGGTGGTAACTCGTTGATGTAAATAAGGAAAAGAAGAGCACCCACCACTGAATATTGTGGTACACCTGAGTGAACGCGAGTTAGCTCAGAGTTAAAAGTATTAGCGGACACAAACTAGAACGGTTGGTGAGAAAATCTCAAGCCAAGATAGAAGTTCGGAATCAAGGTTACGCTAAGCAGTTTAAACAACAATAATTTGATGGAGGCGAAAAGCGAAAAGGCCCGTGTGTACGAGATTTCGACGCACGTTGAAGATCTGTGATACACCTTATCATATTCTTTAGAAATATAAAGAAAAATGCAATAGGCAAAAGTGGCCTGCTTCAGAAAGGTATGAAGGTATGCAGTTCATGAGTAAACAATGCAAGCTGGTTTTGACATAAATACACTTTTCAAAATCCGTGTTGTGAAAGAGAAAAATAGGCGTTGGATTTCAAAAATTTACCTAGATTAGAGAATAATATATGTTCAATTAGTTTGCATGGAATACTACTTAATGAAATTGGGCGCTAATTACGGGGTGAGTGTCTGGTACGGGATTCATAGAGTGGAACCACTTTCCCTATTTTCAATTGAGCTGCTAGGACACCAGGATCAAGCTACTGCTGAGAAATTTTTATTGGTATTATAAAAGAATATTAACTTGTACGAATAAAAAAAGTTTGAACTGATTAGTTCGCAACCAGGAGCAGTTGATAATTTTAATAACAAAATAAAATTTTCTATACCACTAGAATCGATGGTAAGGAGAGGCATGTGGCTGTGATTGTGATTATTTGTAAAACTAATTGTTAAACCAATATTTCCTACATTATTAGTTTCAGACCAAGTTGTATGCAAACACTTTGCTCAGCAGTTGAGCACAACGGTTAGATGGAGTAGAGCTATTACTATCATCAGCAAGGGTTAGGGAGTCGCCACCTTTGGAGGGGTTTATAACGAGCCATAACTTTTTGTGTCATTCGTTAACATTGTTGACAATGTATTGATAAAACATTTTTTTTGCAGATTTAAGAGCGTTGACATAGCCTTTAGGTTCCTCCTTATAGGCAGCCCACCGAACAGAGCTGGGAAACAGCCTGGCTAATTTGTGGAAACGCTGCTTTCGGTTAGATAAGAGTTTTAAGTTGGTAGAATACCAGGACGCGTTATTATTAGACAGCATTGTGCGAGTGGACATGTACTTATCTGTGAGTTATTTTATCAAAAAAATGTTCCAGTTGGTTTGTACAGAGCTAAGGACAAAACATGCGAGGAAGATGTCAAGAAAACTGGATAGTTCCTGTTAATAGATCTCAAATTGCCTCTTTCGTAAAGCCGAATTGTTTTCGTCTGATGTTTAGGTTTTGGGCGTGGTAAGTTGATGTTAAACGATAACATACAGTGGTTGCTCAAGCCGGTAAGTGCGCATTACTGGAAACGTTATCAGGCATAGAGGTTAGTACAAAATTAAGAATGCTAACGATTGCCTTTGTTGATCTAGTCGACTGCCTGATAAGCTGCAGTAAAGAAAAACGGAACACGTTTCCAAGAATTCCTTAGCTAAAGTTGAAAAGGCATGCAATATGGGCCATTCGCTGTTCTAAGAGATATTTGGACTGTTACGGTAGGAATTACGGATATTAGTATAACGCTTGTAAACAAGGTTGATAGCATCATGTAACTCATTGAGAAAAGTGGGAGTTATGTAGCGGACGGTAACAAACACTGATAATAAGTTATTGGGAGTGTATTTCAATATTAGCGCAAATTTGTAGGACGCTTTAAACATGAATACATTGCGATGGGATATCTTTATTAATGGCTCGAAAGACACCGCGACCCCGATCGCAAAAGGCGGTCACACCAAAAAACCGAAAAAGTGGTATGCAGGAAAAAGTAATTCGCGGTCAGAAAAACTGGGGCAGTAGCCAGGTCTCTGTTATGACTAAAATGTCGTGTTTAACTTTATCCACTGCCGATGTTAGTGAATCTCTCTTGTTAAGGATACTACGAATATTAGTGAAAGTAACCGATACTTGCGGCAGACCAGCTCGCCATATGCGTACCTACGAGCACGTACGCGGGCTCAAGCCAGACTGATCGTTAGCAGTTGTGGGTCGTCGTACCTTTTCGGATGTTGCACCTGTAGCCCTACTGTAAATGTAGTGTCTTGTTAATGACGAGTCTTTTGTAATGCAGGTGAAAAAAGGGTTCACCAGGTTGGTTTTTTTTCGAATTACCCGCACAGCAGGACATAAATCTTCAACCACCGCTATGTTCTTTTCTTTCAGTGTCTTGCACGCAAAAAGCATTTGATCCTTTATTTTAAAGTTTGAAAAATTTCACAAGTATTGGACGGGGTTTATTGGGTGATAATGACCCTAAGCGACGTGGTCCTTCGAACGAGTTGTCAGGGAGCGGGAGGAGAAGGTCAGTGGGCTCACTCTTCACGAGCGATTCAGATTGGTCCCAAATATCAGTGAAAGAGTCTATAAAACCATCAAATATCAGGTTATTTCTACGGGATCTATCCTCTAACTCGTTAACACGTGGCAGCAAACAATCGTGCTATCTCATCTAGGGCCGCTATCTCATGATCTACATGCTCTAACACTTCAGATTTTCCCTCTGCTGCTAGGAGATGCGTTTGAAGGTTCTCTTTGCTGGCTTTAACTTTCTTTTGACAAGCTTGGCGCGTTTTGAGGCCAGCCTCAAAATCAGCCTTACTCTTTGTCGCTTGTATGGAACCGGACTGCAGATCCTTGACCAGGTGAAACACAGCGTTCATTAACTCGGTGGTATCATCGGGCGAGGTTTCGAGTGCAAGTAGATCAGCGTTGCGAGTCTTGGCACCTGGATTAGTTTCAACAACCCCTGAGCGTAGCAGTAACAACTTCATTCAAAAACAGTCGGCAATAATTTCATACAATACCCCGGAGCACGGGAGCAAGGGTGAACTAGGATTGTTGAATTTCTTCGTATATAACGAGCAAGTTCTACGCACCTGCAAAACGCACCTGCAAGACAGTTCAGATGTGTCACTTCATATGAAAATTTGAAAGATTAATCACACAAAAATAAACCGTAAAAGAATTGCCTCACATTATGAGTTTTCGTACACAGTGTGTAGACAGATGCATAGCGCTATCCTTTGACACGGCTAGTGGCATCCTTCAACACGACTAACATTCCAGGGGCAGACATTTTTGATTATGCACGCGCATAAACACCTGTGAGCAGCTGGTCTGTTAGCCTACTGCTAGCTTCACAGGTCAGGTTTCCTACAAAGCGGAGAGAGAGAGAGAGAGAAGTGAACTTTATTGGGGTCCTGCGGAGGTAGCGGGGTGGGCCACGCAGGGCCGCCCGCTACCCGACGTTACTTAAAGGAGTACTGACACGAAATTTCAAAGCTGAGATAACTATGTAAAACGCTTCCTTTTTATCAGGAGATATCTCCCAGCAAGTTTCCACAGCAACCGTTCAGCGAAACATATTTAAAATCCATTTTAATCTTCGCCCGCACGAGAAAGCCCAGAGCGGGCCGACGTGACATCATCTGCTACGTGCCCCAAACTGCCGACGTCGGGGCTCCCGTGACGAAGCCGACGCGCTGGCTGTGATTGGCGCGCGCTGCTCGGGCGTGTGTACACGTCATGGTTTTGGGACTGACGTCATGCTGCCCGGTCCTGTGGGGACAGCGAAGACCTCGGCCGGTCTGGGCGCGCGCGTGCGCTCGCTTGCGCGCGCTTCCAGAGAGGCAGCGATACGGCAAGAATGGTGACGCCATGTGATACATGCTGTCATGGCGGCCGCTCGGCGTTTTTTTGTCGAAACCGAAACTGGCACGAATAAACGACGCCGTAAATGAATGTTTACGCTGCGCTCGATCGTCTAATCTGTCATTCTATGATTAGTGGGCTGGTAGGCACGCATAGCAGCGAAAAAAACGTAACATAAAAATTTCGTGTGAGTACTCCTTTAAGGCTTGGCCTCCCCGACTCGCGCCGGGTCGGCGCGCGAAAGACCTTCAGGTGTGATCCCTCGGGCCCCCCGTCAGCGCCTCCCCGTGCGCTTGCCGGGCGAGAGCTACCTCGAGCCGCTGGACGGCATGCAGCTGCTCTGCCAAGTACGGCGATACAACTGCACGGGCAGTGTCTTCCGGCAGTCGGCCAGGAGCGGCGACCGCTTCTTCTGGATGTCGGGTGCAGTCCCAGAGAATGTGGGTTAGTGTTGCCCGGACACTGTTGCACACACTGCACACATCACTTGCAAACACCTCCGGGCACACGTAGCGCGCCAGCGCCGGCGTGAGCACGGATCTTGTCTGTAATTGTCTGTACATCACAGCCTGCCCTCGAGTTAGGCCTGGGTGAGGCGGAGGCATGGTCCGGCGTCCGTGCCGGTACCAGCCCAGTACCTCCGCGTACCCGAGGAGAGGTTCCGTGTCTTCCTCATCACTGCACTGATCGCGGCCTTCTCCGACCGCCGAGGTGAGGGGGGGCGCTGGCTGCCGCGCGGTTGGTAAGGGCGCGCGCGGCGGCGTCCGCGTCTCGTTGCGGTTGGGGTGGCCGCTGCTGCTGCCGGTGCTGCTGCCGCTGATGTCCGTGTGCGCCGGGAACCACCTCAGATGGGTGGCCGGCACCGAGTTACGCACTGCACCACACTGCACCACGCGCACTGCACTGGCACACACTTTGTTGTGGGTGTAAATCATGATCGCCGAGCTGGAGTCGCTCAGTATCGTTGAGCACTGCTGGTTCGTGACGGCGAGCGCGATCGCGACTTCCTCCGCCTGCCGCGCGGACGGCACCCGGATGCTACACGCACTGTACACTTCGCCGGTCGTGGCGGTCGTGGCCTTTACCGCCACGGCTACGTAGGTGTCGGTTCTGTCGGTGTACTTGGCCGCATCCACGAAGAGAGCGCTGGTGTCATTGGCGTGCGTCTCCGTTAGGGCTTTGGCTCTGGCGGCACGTCTTCCTTGGTTGTTGTCGGGGTTGACATTTCGGGGAAGCGGCGTTATCTTGCGTCTTTGCAGAATTTCAGCCGGTAGGGTGCTGGTTTCGTGTTTTCCGGTCTCCGATCCTCCTATTCCCAGCCGAGTCAGGATACTTCTCCCCGTTCTTGTAGTCGAGAGGCGTTCGAGTTGCGCTGTTCGCTGGGCTTCCCCAATTTCCTCCAGAGTATTGTGGATTCCTAGTTCGTACAGTCTGGCCGTGCTGGTACAGTTCAGTAGCCCCAGGGCGGCCTTGTGTGTCTTCCGAATGGCTGCATTAATCTTGTCCCTTTCCTGTCGTTTCCAGTAGTGGAACGCACCCACGTATGCTACGTGACTGGTGGCAAAGGACTGAACCAGTCGGAGAAGGTTAGCTTCCTTCATGCCGTTGTGTCGCGTTGCCACTCGTTTGATGAGACGGGTGGTCGTTCCGAGCTTGGTGATGAGCCGGTCGACGGTGGTGCCGTTGCCTCTGCTTGCGTCTAGGAACATGCCGAGGACCCCGAGTGTTTTCACCTTGGGAATGATCGTTCCATCTTTCGTTCGAAGTGTAATTTTCTCGGAGTCTTCCGTTGCTATCTTTCGATACCTGCCCGGCGGAGGGATAAGCAGCAGTTCTGGTTTCTACGGTGAGCATTTGAGGCCCGTGCCGTCCAGGTGTTCCTCGATGGCATTCACCGCTGTCTGTAGTGTCTCCTCGATGTGACCATCGTTGCCCCCGGGGACCCACAGGGTAATGTCATCCGCGTAGATGGTATAGCGGTCCTGTGGGATCTCCGAGAGTCGGTTGGCCACGCCGATAATCACGAGGTTGAATAATAATGGCGAGATGACCGAGCCCTGGGGGGTCCCGACGCTTCCCAATGCCTTCTCTGGTAATTGTAGGTCGCCTGCTTGAATCTTCACGGTTCGTCCCGACAGGAAGTCCCGGATGTAATTATACGATCTTCTTCCCATGCCCAGCCGCGAGACCTGCGCCAAGATGGCTGAATGGCGCACCCTATCGAAGGCGCTCTGCAGGTCGAGGCCCAGCACCGCCCTGTTGTCGCGGGTGGGGACGGATGTTTCTAGTATCTCATGCCGTAGCAGGAGCATTGCGTCCTGGGTGCTGAGCCTCTCCCTGAATCCCAGCATGGTGTCGGGGTAGAGGCCTTCCGTTTCTAGGTAGCGCTGCAATCTGTTCATAAGGACGTGTTCCAAGATCTTTCCCACGCATGATGTAAGGGAGATCGGGTGCAGGTTCTCGATGCCGGGTGGTTTGCCGGGCTTGGGTATCAGTACCGTTCGGGCCGTCTTCCACTGTAGAGGCAGTTTTCCCGTTTGCCAGCATCGATTGAAGTATTTTGTGAGGGCCGTGACTGCTCCGTCGCCTAGGTTCCTCCGTTGCCTAGGTTCCTCCGTCGCCTAGGTTCCTCAGGGCCTTGTTGGTAACGTGGTCCGGGCCTGCCGCCGATTTGCAGTTGAGATTTTGCAGCACGGCTCGCACCTCCCACTCTTCTATATCGCGGTCTAGGGTCGGGTTGGCCGTTCCTTGATACTCTTCGTGCCTCTCAGACGAGGTGCTGGGCAGGTATCGCGCCTTGATGCGTCTGCCTGTTTCTTCTTCTCCCATCGCCTTAATTGCAGTAAACATGATCTGAGCCAGTCGGTGCCGCTGGTATCCTCGGGTCGTCGTGTCGTCTAAGAGGTGCCTGAGTAAGTTCCAGGTCTGGCTTTTGTGGAGCTGGCCGTCGGCCGCGCTGCATGCGGCGTGCCATCTTTGGGCGCACAATTCCTGGCTGTATTTCTCGATGGCTCTTCCAAGCTCCGCTACTCTTTTGCGGAGCTTGCGGTTGTGTCGTTGGCGTTTCCATCGTCTCTGCAGCGATTGTCGCGCCTCTAGCATGTGGGCCAACCTGCTATCTACTTGCTGGATGTCTTCGTCCGTTTCCAACTCCGTGGTCGCTTCGGAAGTCGCCTGTTTAATGGTCGCCGTCCATTCATCGATGTCTGCGATTTCCTGTTGCTTTTCTTCCAGGGCTGAGCGAAATTGAGCCCAGTCCGTAATCTTGTGTGTTCGCCGTTGCGCTGCGGTGTACAGCTCAGATGTCGGTAGCACCACTTCGAGGATGTAGTGGTCGCTTCCCAGGTTGTAGCCTGTGTTGCTCCACTTTATTTCTCCTCTAGCCGTGCTTGCCACTCGAACGAAAGACAGGTCTGGGTTGGTGTCCTTTGTGACGGACGTGCCTATTCGGGTGGGGGCTGCTGGTTCTGTGCATAGGGTGAAGTCGGCGTTCGTAGCGTCGTCCAGCAGGTCCCTTCCTTTGACTGTTGTGCGACTGTAGCCCAACTCCTTGTGCGGAGCGTTGAAGTCGCCGCATACTGCAATTGTTTCACGTGGAGGCGCCCGTACGTGTTGTGCAGAAGGGCCCGAAACTTTTGTTGTCGGTGGGTTGGGTTGCTGTAGACGTTAATGAGTAGAAAGGACTCCTGCTTCTTCTTGCCGATCACCACCTCAGTCGCGCAGTGTTCAATGGTGCTGCGTCCGCGGAAGTTCTCGTGCTTGATGAAAGTGAGTCCCTTTCTCACGAAGGTGCATACCCCTTGTGCAGCTCCCTTGCCGCAGTCTCTTGCGCTCGGGGGGCTTGCGTGTGCGCGGTAGCCTGGAAGGGACGGTGCATTTTCGGTGTGTGTTTCTTGGATCATGATGACATCTGGTGGCTTTTCGGTGCCTTGCAGATGTTGTTGTAGCACCGCTTTCCTGCACTGGAACCCGTTGGCGTTCCAGTGCCAGATCTTCAGGACTGGGCTTGTTGTTGTTGATGTTCGGGCCATGTCGGTGTCTGTGATTGGGCAGTCGGGTTGCGGGTGTCTGCCACGTCGTCTTCGCGGCCAAGCTTTCTGTAGAGGAATTCTTGTAGCGCGTCGAGGCGGCGTTCTACTGCTGTGAGACGTGCATTTACGCGATGTTCGAAGGTATCGATCCTCTTCTCGAGTCTATCTATTCTTTCGGTGCACCGGCGGAGGCGCACGGCGACGCTTATTCCGTTATTGGTCCGCGGTTCTTGCTCTTCATTGTTCGTTTGTGGGGATTCCTCTCCTTGATCCTCCATGGCGATCTCGGAGGGTGATGGACGTGCAGTCTCCTCCCTGGGCTGCGGGTCTTGCACAGCCGGCTGTGGACTTGCTGGTGTTGTCGTTGTCTGTTGTTGTTGATGTCGTGGCGTTAGTGATGGGGGAAGCGGGACCCTTCCTTGCTCCCATTTAGGTTGGGCTGGCACTTGCGATGGTGGTCGTTCTCGCTGCGTCTGCTGATTACTTAGGTATTGCAGGGCTTCTTCAAGTCGCTGGTCCAGTCGCCTGATTTCTGCCTTGAGGGCTGCGTTTTCCTCCCTTAGGGCTTGCATAGTTTCGGTCTGCTGTGACGACTGTTCCCGTCGTTTGGGACCCTTGACTACGTTCGTCCACGTTACTCTTTCTTGGGAGCGGGATCCCGTGCGTCCGTTCCTGCTGGCGCGCCGCCTGCTTCTGTTACGGCTTTCCCGCTTCTTCGACGGCGCGCGGTCGGGGGCGGAGCTTTGCCGCGAGCAGCTCCGGCTGCGCCCTCGGTGACCTTGAGCCTCGAGTGGCGGGAAGCTCGCGACATCTTTTCTAGGAACGCGTTCTCGTTGCGGCGACGCCATCTTGGTGCGTTCCCAGCGGCGCTTCTTAACCAAATATGGTAGTTTGTATCGGTTGGTTATGCCTGGTGCCCCGGACGGGTGCTGACCCCCGCACAATTTACAGTGGGATTTGCATTCCTCTGCGTGATTTTCCCCTGGGTTTGGCTTCCCACAGGTAAAGCATACTCGCGTGTGCGGTTGCGGGCATACGTCTTGGCGGCGGCCTATTTTCCCGCACTGCCGGCACACCTGGTGGTGCTGCCGGTAAAGGCCGCAGCGCACTAGGACGGCGCCATATTTCACCGTCGCGGGGACCTTGTTGCCTTGGAATAGGACGATTACCGCGTTGGAGTCACCTATTCTGTGGGCGTCGATTGCCGTGGGGTTACGCGTGTTGACCACATTAGCCCTAATTTCGTCTGTGGTGTCCGTGGCAGAGATGTTGTGGATGACCCCCTTGGCTGTTCCGTGGGGTGCCGCGTGGTAGGCGCTGACCTTGAATATTTGATCGCCGATGTTAAGCGTGCGAAGCTGGGCGTATCTCATCGCTCGTTGTTCGCTCGGGGTGCTTAGCACTACGATGTTCTGTGCTACGTTGGCGCACACTGTATCTTGCATGGTTTCCTCTCGCGATGTTCCCGTTGCTGCCATTACCGTGTTCATGAGTGCCGAAGCCTCCACGCGACCAGTATTCAGCCCGCCGCGGGGCCGTACTATACGCCTCGAGCTTCGCGATCGCTGCGCCGCCTGCCGCCGCTTCTCCGCGGCGCTTACGGGATGTCTGCAGCGCAGCTGATAGCGGCCCATGCAGTGTATTGGTTCTCTTTCGCTTCTTTTTGCCTTTCCGTGCCTCAAACATCATGGTATTTTGATGTCTGCAAGCAAATAGTACGTTTAGGGCACTTTAAGAAACAGCTGCGTCTTGATTAGAGTTGTTAGAGTGCACGAACGCCGACAAGAGCTAACCCGTGGTACTGCGCACTTCTTCGCCGCTCTTACGGGCGTCGGCGACGGCAGCGGCGTATCACCACTGTCACCTCCGAATATATCAGACGCAAGTGAATTCTATTGACGCCTCGATTAGAACTGATATTGGCACAGTGGGAGGTAGGTTTCGTTTTGCAGCGCGGACAACGAATGCGGCCTTGTTTTGAATGTATACGTCGTCCAAAAATATCATTAGGGGAGGTGATTACCTAATATACCTGGCAATAACTTGTGCGTTTTATAAAAATAGAGGCCACGCGAACATGTTAAGTATATTCTAAGTCTATGGGTCGTTAAATATGTGCCCACTCCCGCCTCATAGAACGGATCAAGGGGAGATGATGAAACCACGGGAAAATAAATGGTCTGCCAAGTTTGGAAGCAATGTAATAGCTCGTGTGAGAATGAAAAAAAAAAAAAAACAGTGCAGCCTCGAAAATCCTAGAGACATTCGTCTTACCTGGCTCAAGCAAGGTTGAACTCACTAGACCAACTAGATGCGAAATGTACTGATGTTTTCCAAGACGGGGGGGGGGGGGGGGGAGGAAGGAGGAGAAAAAGGGGCGTTTAACTATCGTTGTGTCCAAATGCGCCGCGAAATCAAGGAAAGACCGTTTTAGAAAATCACACACAAGCTGCGCGCTCACCTTTATTTTGTTTTTCGACTTTAACGAACAGGGGATCATTCGGCGGACACATTTTTTGAAGTACAGTAAGGAAGTTCACAAGCGATAAAAGGTGTCGTTGGATTGAGTGAGGTCCCCTATTTCACTTTTGTGCTAAATTCGGCAGGCTCCGTTTCATATGATGATGTTTCGAAAAAGTGTTTAGTCACGGCCGCGGATATAAGCGGAGGATATATGTAACCGATGACTTCTTGGGGAAGCTCACCTCGCGAAAAGACGACCCCGCCGTAAATTCTTGGTGCTGACTACCGCATGTAATTTTGCATTATCAATATTACTTATTGCGCGGAATGATCGTGATATTTATGCCGCATTGGTTTGTTCAGGGCAGGGATCAATATCCGGGATATGAAGCGTAACTAGCGGGCTGTCAGGTATCAGTGCTCCGCTATATTATGAAACCACACGAAACCGATTTACATCGCAGTGTGAAGCCGTACAATGAACATCTGAACGAACGCTGCTTACGGAGTTACTGTTAGTAAATTTCAGGGCAGTGTAATTACAATCAGATCCATGCATATATGCCGGTTTCGTGGCGCCAGCTTGTGACACACACCTGGCGCTTACGCGGACCGAATGTACCAGAGTAAGATCGCGTCACAAGCATTTACACTCTCGTAAATGCACCACGTTTGCGAACAGAGTGACTGCTCTACATAAATATGTATTTCCAACGCATACAAACGGAAAATATCAGTCGCGAACGTGCCTCAAAAGCAACGGCGACAGTGGTGAGCGGGCCGGTAACTCCCGCGACTGCTTTCGAAACGGGCCGCTAGGGGGATTTCAGTGGCGCCCCTACAGGTAGCGCTCGAGGCGTATACGCCTCGAGCTTCGCGATCGTTGCGCCGCCTTCCGCCGCTTCTCCACGGCGTTGACGGGATTTGTGCTGCGTGGCTGATAGGAGCTCGTGCAGTATTTTGGTTCTGTTTCGCTTCTTTTAGCCTTTCCGCGCCCTAAAAAAAACTTGTTATGGTGACGTCTATAGGCAAAAAGCAGAGTTACTGGGCAAAAAGTACGTTTGGGTCACTTAAAAAGCAGCTGCGTCTTCGTAGAGTACGCGATCGCCTGCAAGAGCTACCCGGGGACGCGGTTCTGCGCGCTTCGTCGCCGCTCTTCCGGGCATCGGCGACGGCAGCAGCATATCACCCATGTCACCTCCAAAACATCAGGCACAAATGAATTCTACTGTCGCCTCGTTTAGACCTGATACTGGCACAATAAGAGGTTGGCTTCATTTTGCAGCGTGGACAACGAACGCGGCTTGTTTCGAATATATACGTCGCAGAAAAATGTGTTTCGGGGATGTGATTACCCAATCCCGGACAATAACTAATGCCTGTTATAAGAATATAAACCATGCGAAAATGTTAAGTAAATTCTAAGCCTGTGCGTCGTTAAATATGTGCCCACACACGCAATATAGGAAGAACCAAAACAAGTTAATGAAACCACGGGAAAAAAATGTTTTGCAAGTGAGGAATTAAGAAACAGCTCTAACAGAAATGAAAAAAAAACAAAAACAGTGCAGCTTCTGACATGTAAAGACGTTCGTCGAAACTTAAGCCAGGTAGGGTTCACTACACCAACTATACGCGAAATGCACTGCTTTTTCGCGAGACATCGGTGAGGGGGGGGGGGAAGCGGAGGGGGACGCTGTGTACAATAGCGGAGCGGAATCAAGCAATGAACGGTTTAGTAATCGCACGCACAAACCTCGCGTTCACTTTCCTTTTGTTTTTCTACTTCAACGAGGAGCTGATCGTACGGCGGACGCATTTTTGGAAGTATACAGGGTAGGCTGTTCAACAATTAAGCGATGAAAGGTGCCGTTGGAAGAGTGGTATGTGATAAGGCCCTCTGATTTCAGTTTTTGCTTTATTCTGCAGGCTTCCTGTGCTATATGACGATATTTCTAAGAAGCATTTAGTCACGGACGCGGAATATATTCTAAGCCCGTCTCCGCGCTGCTCGAAGAGGATATATGTAGAATGTTTGCGGGCGCTCACCTCACGGCAAGACGACTCTGTCATGGGCTGATCCCCGAGTATAATTATGCATTTTCCATTGTACATTATGCATTTTCCATTGTACTTTTGTTGAATATTCCCGAAATTAACACAGATTGGCTTTTATTGTGGTGGTCAATATCTGAGGTATAATATTGGCAAACGTAACTGGCGCGCTGTAAGGTATGAGTGCTCCGCTGTTTATGTAAGCGCACAAAACCGATTTAAATCGCAGTGTATAGCCGCAGCATAAACATCTGAGGAACCGGTGGTTACGGAGACACGGCTAGTAAATTCAGGTCAGTGTAACTACAATCGGCTCCATCATACGCCGGTTCCGCGACGTTGGCCCCTGGCACACGTCTGGCGCTTATACAGACCGAATATACCACACTAAGATCGCGTCAGAAACATTTACACTCTCGTAAACACACCCCATTTGCGAACAGAGTGACTGCTCCACATAAACATAGATTTCAAACTCCCGCAAACGGTAAATCTCAGTCGTGAACGTGCCGCAAAAGCAGCGGCGGCACTGGGGAGCGGGGCGCGGACTCCCGCGGCTGCTTTCGAAACGGGCCGCTAGGGGGATTTCAGTGGCGCCCCTACAGGCCGCGCTCGAGGCGTATAACTTTATGTTCGTCTCTGGGGATGCTCGCCGGCATGCGGGCCGCCTTCGTCATGCTTGCAGTGACTCTCCGCGCAAATTGCGCCTGGGAAACTCGAGGTTCATGCTTTTTGGCGGTGGACTCACCGGTAGCAGGTAGCGGTAGGGTTTCTCGGTGCGGCGGAGAGCGTCGCTTGGCGAGTGTCCACCCCGCGGTGTCGTTTGCCGGTAAGTCCTCGCCGGGGACAGCGATGGCGGTGCGTTCGTCACGTTGGTCCAGTTGTAAGTGGAGATTTGGGTGTTCCTCGTTTTCTCGATCGGGCTCGTATCCCGTGTCCATTGCGGTAGCCATATCCCGCGATGCGGCGATGGTGGGGCCGGTGGCTCGATGCCGGCGGGCGCGCCGGCCCGAAGTCGTGTTAGGCCTAGGTTAGGCCTAGCTCGGCGGTCTCGCTCGAAGATCTGACACCAATAAATCGATGACCTACAAAGCGGATACATTTTCGTGCAGCTCTACTTGACTGGGGAACATTGATTTTGGACAGAGAAACGTGTATTTGTATGCACCGCTGGCTCCCCGCCAAATTTTCGGCAAAATGCAGCGTATAAATCCTTGCAAAACTGTTGACATCTCTACATTTGCCAGTCTCTCGAGGGTTCTTTAAAAAACGGTGGGCCCATTCCTCTGGAAACATATGAGCCCGTCATTTGTAACCTCTGCGTTTGAGATCCGCAGGTTAACGTACGCCTAAGCGTCCCCAAAAGCTTCATTCAGAGAACGGCAGTTCGATCGCGTAGCTGCAGGGTCGTGGCAGCGGTACACAGCCCTGATACACAAAAACTGCGGCAGTATGCACGATGTGCTGAAGCTACGTCAGCAGAGCTTTAAATTGCGGCGACAGTAATGAGTGCGGTGGCCGCCCGCCGGTAGATCAAGCAAATGCAGCGCGTGCCATGCGTGGTGCATCCTTCAAAGCTATATGAGCCGTGATAAGAAATTCCGGCAACCCGATCAGAGACCTGTCACAGATTTTAGGTGAACGTTGTGGACTCAAATGCAGCACAGTGAGATTTCTCAAAGCACTGTACCATACCACAGCCGTAATAGATACACCTAATGCGAAAAAATAGAAGAAAGTGGGGAAAATCCCACGTGCTATGTATATGAAACATTATATGAACCGCCCAATGAGCGTGTCAGCCCTCTGTCTCAAATGTCGTCTTACAACAACGGCACAGGCCTCCATCCTGGAAGATCTCCCGACCTGCAGCGGTGGCTCTGGGGACCCCACCGCTGCTCCCTTCTTGCCTTCCTCCGCGACACGGGGGCCTCGTTGCCTCTTTGTGTAAAATACGCTATTTTATGCCACTGGGAAAATTATTACTCATTGAACCAGTCACCCTTCTCACTGATTCGCAGACAGCCTGCTGGAGCTACCAGGTTGGCCGGATTTCTTTTTCCGCCCTACTGATCCTCGAAAACAGCTGTACGACCCGTGACATCCCCATCGCCTGGTCTCCTGCATACGCCGCTATCCCCGGCAATGAAGCGGCTCACGCCAGGGCTTGCGATCTGATACTCCGAGCGATTGCCAATGGTGGCCAATGTCTACCCCCGCAAGATCAACGCCACCCACTGGGTAAATACACAGGATTTTTTCCAGAACCTCACCCATAAAAAATAAAGCCATACGAAGAAAGAAATTCGTAAATGCGCTCTCAAAACTGCTGCAACTACTCTGCGCCTAAGTGAAGGGCTGGCATAGTTTTTTTATAGGTGGATGTTACTCCCCTTGACATTGACTTCGTTTTCTTTGTTGTCATTTGCTTATCAATGTGCTTGACAACTTTCTACTTCTTTCATGACCTGCTCTGAGTCGCGCGCTCCCGAAAAATGTACCTAGGAACTTGGGGATGCAACAGCCAGAGGGGAGAACCGTGCACAGGGTGCACAAAGATGTCTAAAGCCGTAGTGGATTGCACCAAATTTTTACATTCGTTTGTTTGCGTGATTTATGATGTGCCCCTGTATTGGCGTTGTTCCATGCATGAAATTGACGCTCGTGCACATGCGTTTGCAACACGTTTTTTTCTTATTTTTAAAATGAAAGGACAGAGCCGGAAAAAGTTCCAGCATAGGGTTGTGCCCATATTTACACGTTCTACGGATAAGCATCTGAACTTTAGTTCAAGACGGGAAAGAGCAGGGTGAAAATTGTTTTATTTTTGGTATATATTTTACACGTTAGAGTAATATTTTTACGCATAATGTTTGGTATAGTTTGTAATTTTATTTGTAGTTTTGTTTTGCTACCGCCTGCTCGAACGTTACTTTTAAATTTTAGCTAACACCTGTCCACACTGCCGTAGTGGGTATGCTCTATAATTTCACGGGGCATTACCACCATCTCAGTCAAACGTCCAGTCCTCCTGCCTGCAAGTTTGGTTCCATTGAATGAGAGCTCCATGATGGATTCCTACCGACGCGCGAGTCAACAACCCTTGCTCCGGTATGAACGGCCGCCACTGGTGTCTTCGCTCGGGCAAAAGCGGCGACCGAACCCAACGGGCATTCTGAAGTCGCCGTTCGGCTTGCACCGTGCACCGAATGAGCAAGCTCGCAAAACTCTCCGCTTTGACGTGAGCACGCCTCTGAACCCGGCGTCTTTGGAATTTCGGAGGGATGACCGATACTCGCCCTTTATAGCTGCAACAGGGGAAACGAGCAGTACCAAACCGAAGGCGTCTACGTACACGTCAGATGTCGTAAAAGAAGAGAGGGCAGACAGCAGTGCGAAATCAGCGTCGTCGACGTCTTCTCGCCCACCAAGCGGCAGCCCTGCCCCTGAAGCTAGCAGCGACCTCTCCTCTTCTGGGGTCGTGGTGAACGACACTAGCACAAGTTTATCCGCAACTGCCAGCAGCACATCACCTGCCACCAGAAGCAGCCTGGTCCTACACTCGATTACAGAAGGCATCCTACGACACTTTCGCAACTACGGCTGGGGTGTCAAGGGCGGCGCTACTGATTCAGCTTCATCTCGACCATGGAGCTTTACGGGCTTTACCAGCACGGCCACTGAGCGCTGGCAGGGGCCTCCACTATCTCGCCGAATGTCTTTGCTAACTTTTCTGGCTGCCTTACTTATCATCCTGCTGGCCGGTATGAGCACCAAAGTGTACAGCACGCTATCTGATGGAAGCAAGGGCCGGACCGTGCATGTTCCTCTGCAGGACGAGGCTGCGGGTGTCGCCCCTCTGGAAGGGGACAACGAGCAAATTAGCTCTTATTGGATACGGTCACTTCCGGAAGACCATTATGAGAAGGAAGATCATCCCCATTTTCCCAACAAGGACCTACACAGAAGGGACGCTCATAAGATGCCAAAAAAACCAAATGGTCAGCCAAAAGAAGACGCCGAACAAGCCGAAGCGTACACCCCCTATCTAGACATGACAAGCAGTGATGTGGACGTTTGGCAAGGTGACAAAGACACCTTGACCTGGACTGGTACCAACGAACAGGAAGACCAGACGACTGAGTATCAAAGGGTAGAAGAAATTCTCAACAACTCCAAACTTGTGGGCAACACTTTTGTTGCTTCCAAGAAACGTGTAAGCAATTTCTCATTTCTGATTTTAATATTTCACAGCAATTCTGACACGAAAATAGTGCAGAAGCCTACCTAAATGGTAGGCTTCTGCAAAATTTTCGTGTCAGTAGGCAAAAACGCCCTCCACTCTGCGTCTAAAAGTAGGCCGTTGTCTTGTTTCGGGATCATCTACCAGCTTTTTTTACAGGATTGACGAGCGTGCCTACTAGGAGCAGTGCCGGTAACTGTGCTATGAATGCGAGTAGCGTCGGTGGGCGGTGGGAGAAACCGCCGGAGATCATATGCTAAACAGACAGACCATCAGCGGCGCACCGTACAGGGCGGGTGTCGCGATGAGCAAAGCGCGGCGAGAAGACACAAGTACCAAGCTGCGAAAGCAAAAGCGTACCCGAAAGTCAAGAAATACTTCTTGGATAGCCAATTGGAAGTATGTTGAGGAGTGTGTGATCGGGCTTTCTCGTTGGCCTTGCTCACGAGGGTTCTCTCGTCAGGCAGACACGTCAGAACGTACTCAACGTGGGGCTCGTGCCCGACATGCCTTGTTTCAGTAGAAACCACGCAGCTGCTTGCGAAGACGTGTGGATGGTCTTCAGCATGTTCACTCTCATGTCTCTGCGCATAAACACAATCTACAGCTTTGCTGGATAATTACCTTCGCAGGTCGGAACAAATTGGTTAGCACTATTCACCTGTGTTGAAGAACACTTAAATCAGTAGATTTCATTATATTGCTCCTGTTATCATTCCGTAGGCTGTAACTTTTTCGGGTTATGAGACAAACTCACGAGACCATAGGTGATAAATTTTAGCCTAAACTTTTTACACCTTGTTCCCAAACAATAGGTCCTTTTATTTTAAGCAGCAGCTTCGGGCATGGCATCTAATGCCAAACGGGGCTGCTCGTCCACCCCTCGACGGCGCTCCAGAAATTCCTCTTCTGGCATTGAGGTAGCTCTCGATTTGCACCTGGCTTCCGACATTCCTTCTCGTGTGGCAGCCTCATCCTCAGATATCTAAGTTGCATAACAGAATCGGGACATTTCAGCGTGCTGTTAGCGCTCCCCAACTGAGCCTGGGTGAACAGCTCTTTCAGGAAAGCGCTTTGGCGTGAATGAAGCTCTTGTGGGACAAACTCCTGCGAACGAAATTATGTTCCTTCCCCAAACCTCTACATTCGATCCCCCCTTCTAACCCCCCCCCCCATACTCCTTATCTTCCTCCGCACTCCTCTGTATGACAAACAGGAATACCCGAACTTTCATGTTTGGCTGCTTCACAAAACAGCCGATAACATAGAAAAATAATGCTCAACTTTTGGACATTCCTTCACATTGAAAAAATTCCAGTTGAATTGTTATTCTTGCAGATTGAGACAAATTCCAGTTAAATTGTTGTTCTTGCAGATTGAGACCTTATGAAAAAAATCGCGCCAATCCACCCCGTGAATGTGGTTGGAAAGCAAAGCTGTAAAAGGCACCCATAACGATTACCCATGCGACGTCATTTAAATTCACTCACATCGCTCTACAAATAGTAAAACCAGAGAGAAGTGAAATGCTCTTAACCACACCATTTATAACTTCAAAAAGATATTCTTGGTAAGGTTAAATCAATGCATGATGCAATGAAGGTGTTTGGTTGAGTTGTATTGGTGTAGCACAAGAGTGGAAACTTTTTTTATAAAATTAAAGTAAGCTCCAACCCGGTGTTAGACGATATGACTTCTCCGTCTCTGCGCCACGGACGGAGGCGACGAGATTTGCGGCAGAGAAGGAGGAGCAGGAGGAACAAATACTTCTGTTCAGATTTCTGAACGGCCCAGAGTGCAGCCCTGGAAAGTGATTCCTTCTTCTGTGGGGCCCATATGCAGTCCGCGCGGCCTGTGTTCTGTCCACCCGCTGAAGCTGGGTAGGTAGAGAGGGCGTGGACAGCAGCATCTCCCATTGCTCTTGTTGGGTAGTTGACGGAAAGAGAGGAGGGTGCTCAGGGCTAAAGTCGCGCACCCCGATTACGGGGCGGAGTGTTCCTACTTCTGAACAAAATTTACATTCAGCGTCGTAGCGATTCGGATGAATTAAGTGAAGACGCGTAGGCTGTGGGAAGGAGCCCGGATTGTATGAGCCGTAGGGTAGTTTGTTGTTCTGGTAATTCCAGTAGGCTTGCTGGGAATCGGTGACTACCCTCCGAACTCCTGGTTGATTGAGAGCCAAGGTGATGGCTGCCTCTTCTGCTGCCGTCATTTCTTGGGTCCTAAGCGAGGTACCCGCAAGAAGGTTGGTTCTGCAGGTAGCCACGATGATGGCGTATTGCTGTCCTCGATATTTGGAGGCGTCTGTGTAGATAACTGCATGATCCCCACGGGGGGTGGGTGGTGTTTAGCGCTTGAGCCCGTGCTTTTCGGTGACCCTCGTCATGTGAAGGGTTCATATTTCTAAGCAATGGGAGCATCTTTAGTTTTAGTCGCCAAGAGTCGGGGAGTACTGCAAAAGGGTGAACTGAAGGGCTTGTTGGTACATCATATCGTTTGAAAACAGCGCGGAAGACGGGACTGAGCAAGTAATAGACGACACAAGCGCTGACGAACAACTGAGCGATTTAATTCGCAAGAAAATATATACATGAAAAACTAGGGGAAGAGAAGGAAAAAATACGAAATAAAATTTTGACAGAAAAAGGTGATAGCTACTGATTAGTAAGTATGACAACGACAATCTTTCACCGCGTGACGATTTGAAGACAACTAGTCACGTAGATACGCGATTTCCTTATCCAACAGTGCAACGGATATTTCGCTGATACAGTCGCTCCCTTTCCTCTTGATTTGGAAGGCCTCGAAGATCTCCCTCTCCCTCCGCCCGCGGTAAGAGGTGAGTGTGGCGCATTCAGTGAACCGAGGGGTGCAGCCGCACGAGGCGCAGTGTGCTGACAGCGTGCCACCGGTAGAAGACCTGACTTTGTTGGCGTGCTCCCTCAAACGTTCATTCAGACAGCGGCCTGTTTGTCCTATATAGGAGCGTTTGCACGACAGCGGAATCTCGTACACGACGTTACTCACACAATCGACATAACGTGTCTCGTGTTTTTTGACGCACGCTGGTGATTTGCTGCTTTCTGCGTTAACGCGCTTACACAGGCGGCTCAGTTTCTTCGGAGCAGAAAACACAAGCCGTACGCCCGCCTTGCCAACAATCTTCTTGAGCGCATGGCTCACTCCATGGACGTACGGGATGACGGCTTTCTTGTGTCGTTCTGGTTGAGGGCACTTCTCCGGAGCCTTCGAAGTTAGTTCGCGTAGCAGCTTAGTTGCCAAGGCACGCAGGAGGTCCGTCGGATACGCGGCTCACCTCAAACGGCTAGCTGAAGTGTGCCGCTAGCCGCTAGCTGAGGTGTGCCGCAAGGGGCGGAAGCGATTTTTGACGTGTTCCAATCGCTCCTCACGGCTTTCACGTTGACCATGGAACTGCCCACGGACGGCCAGATAAGATTTCTGGACCTCAGCCTGCATTTTGAGGAGGAGCACACCTGCTGGGAGTATGCTCCTAGGTCCCAAAAGGGCCTATTACCATACAGCTCAGCACACTCGAAGCTGGTCAGGAGGGGAGTTGCCACGAGTGTGCTAAGAAATGCCCTGAAGAGGTCCTGCCCACACCGTACACAACAGAGTTTTGAGGCGCAAGCTAGCCGTTTGAGGTGTGCCGCGTATCCGACGGACCTCCTGCGTGCCTTGGCAACTAAGCTGCTACGCGAACTAGCTTCGAAGGCTCCGGAGAAGTGCCCTCAACCAGAACGACACAAGAAAGCCGTCATCCCGTACGTCCATGGAGTGAGCCATGCGCTCAAGAAGATTGTTGGCAAGGCGGGCGTACGGCTTGTGTTTTCTGCTCCGAAGAAACTGAGCCGCCTGTGTAAGCGCGTTAACGCAGAAAGCAGCAAATCACCAGCGTGCGTCAAAAAACACGAGACACGTTATGTCGATTGTGTGAGTAACGTCGTGTACGAGATTCCGCTGTCGTGCAAACGCTCCTAATATAGGACAAACAGGCCGCTGTCTGAATGAACGTTTGAGGGAGCACGCCAGCAAAGTCAGGTCTTCTACCGGTGGCACGCTGTCAGCACACTGCGCCTCGTGCGGCTGCACCCCTCGGTTCACTGAATGCGCCACACTCACCTCTTACCGCGGGCGGAGGGAGAGGGAGATCTTCGAGGCCTTCCAAATCAAGAGGAAAGGGAGCGACTGTATCAGCGAAATATCCGTTGCACTGTTGGATAAGGAAATCGCGTATCTACGTGACTAGTTGTCTTCAAATCGTCACGCGGCGAAAGATTGTCGTTGTCATACTTACTAATCAGTAGCTATCACCTTTTTCTGTCAAAATTTTATTTCGTATTTTTTCCTTCCCTTCCCCTAGTTTTTCATGTATATATTTTCTTGCGAATTAAATCGCTCAGTTGTTCGTCAGCGCTTGTGTCGTCTATTACTTGCTCAGTCCCGTCTTCCGCGCTGTTTTCTAATGATCGGGGAGTACGTCAAGCGGAGTGACATTCTGGGCTGCCCAGCCAATCTGGTGAAGCATGTGGTTACCCACCGCAGTTCTGTGTCGGACCTTCTGGTTAGAAAGATGGCCTTCTATCAGCTCCTCCACCGTGTTGTGGAGCCCCGTGCTAAGCAGCCTCTGTGTGGACGCATTCATGAGAAGACCAATGGCCTGCTCGACCGCCTTTCTAATCATTATATAAAGCATGTCAATGTCTTCCTCGTCGAGAAGAAGACGGGGGGTTGACGTAAGTGATTCTCGAGAGGACAAAAGCTTCAATTAATCGAAAGGTACCGGACTTCTGTAGGCCTCGCTTCTTGGTGGCAACTCGCCTGATCATGTGTATGATTTGATTATTGCTGTTTTTGAGGCGCTGCAAGGAGACGTCACCCTTGGTGTTAGCCTCGAGATGTAGGCCCAGTATCTTGATGCTGGGGCTTGGAGTGATGGCCTGGCCATCAAAGAGTATTGGAATGTATTCCTTGATTTGGCGTGAGGGCGGACGACAAGGAGCTGTGATTTTTACGGGAACACTGGAGGCCACAGGATTGGCGTACTAGAAGTGAGATGCCATGCATTGGTGTGAGCTTCCTTTAATTTTGTAACTCTTAGCACATGAGCAAGGTGTGCACAGGGCCGCTAGACGGGCGTGAGTGGTCGCTTGACGCTTTCACGTGGCATTATGCGAGAACGCAGGGGGTAAAACCGTACATGTGCTTGGTGAGTACACCACCTGTCTTCCCCGTCTTCGCGTGGGCTCATAGCTAAATCGGTAAGACAACGGGCTCTCGCTTTGTTGGTTTATTAGTTCCAGGTTCGATTGCCGGCGCTGCCAGTAAATTCTTTTATTTGTTCGCTGGAGTTTTCTGGTGACACCAACGGTCGCGAAAGAACCCTTGGGGGTAGAGGTAAAAAGCTTTGCTTTAAAACACACACCAACGGCATCAAAGTGGGAACCAAGACACGAAAGCTGTCCTAATATTGATGAGCGTACACCCGCCTTGTGAGATAAACTTTTGCTACGATAATAGAAACCAGTTTTATATTGCGTACTCATCCTCTAACCGACTATCCTTGCTTATGTGCACTAATGTTCCTGTTTTGGCATCATCTTCACTTTTTAAAGCAAAGCTTTTTACCTCTACCCCCCAAGGGTTCTTTCGCGACCGTTGGTGTCACCAGAAAACTCCAGCGAACAAATAAAAGAATTTACGGGCACCGCCGGGAATCGAACCTGGAACTACTAGACTAACAAAGCGAGAGCCCGTTGCCTTACCGATTTAGCTACGAGCCCACGCGATGACGGCGACGACAGGTGGTGTACCCACCAAGAACATCTACGGGTTTACCCCCTGCGTTCTCGCTGAATGCCACGTGAAAGCGTCACGTGACCGCTCACGCCCTTCCAGCGGCCCTTTGCGCACCTTGCTCATGTGCTAAGAGTTACAAAAATTAAAGGAAGCTCACACCAATGCATGACATCGCACTTCTAGTACGCCAATGTGCTAAAGCCTGTGGCCTCCAGTGTTCACGTAAACAATCACAGCTCCTTCTCGTCCGCCCTCATGCCAAATCAAGGCATACATTCAAATACTCCTTGATGGCCAGGCCATCACTCCAAGCCTCAGCATCAAGATCCTGGGCCTACATCTCGAGGCTAAAACCAAGAGTGACGTCTCCTTGCAGCGCCTCAAAAACAGCATTAATCAAATCATACACATGATCAGGCGAGTTGCAACCAAGAAGCGAGTCCTAAAGTGTCCTCTAGAGAGTTACTTACGTGAACCCCCTGTCTTCTTCTCGACAAGGAAGACATAGAGATGCTTTATATAATGATTAGAAAAGGGGTCGAGCAGGTCATTGGTTTTCTCATGAGTGCGTACACACAGAGGCTGCTTAGCACGGGGCTCCACAACACGGTGGAAGAGCTGATAGAAGGCCATCTTTCTACCCAGAAGGTCTGACTCAGAACTGCGATGGGTAACCGCATGCTTCACCAGATTGGCTAGGCAGCCCAGAATGTCACTCCGATTGACGTATTCCCAGACTCTTGGAGACTAAAACTAGAGATGCTCCCTTTGCTATGAATATGAACCCCTCACATGACGAGGGTCACCGAAAAGCACGGGCTCAAGCGCTAAACACCACCCTCGGTGGGGATCATGCAGTTACCTACACAGACGCCTCCAAACATCGAGGGCAGTAATACGCCATGATCGTGGCTACCTCCAGGACCAACCTCCTTGCGTGTACCTCGCTTAGGACCCAAGAAATGGCGGCAGCAGAAGAGGCAGCAATCACCTTGGCTCTCGCTCAACCAGGGGTTCGGACGGTAGTCATCGATTCCCAGCAAGCCTACTGGAATTACCAGTAGGGTTGGGTGTCCTGACTTGCACTGCGGGTGCTAAAAAACCACTCCCCATACGGTTCCATTCAGCTCATCTGGACACCCCCTCACGCTTCAATGGAGGGCAACAAATACACCCACCCAACAAGCCTGCGCTTTTACCTCTCGTGCTATGGAGCTGCACGAGGGAGCTTGTCACGTTCAGGGAGATAACCCACCATTATCGCCTTCTAAGACAGACCGTACCTTCGCCTTACCCTGACCTTTCCAGAGAACAACAAACTACTGTACGGCTCACACAAACCGGGCTCCTTCCCACAGCCTACGTGTCTTCACTTAATGTATCCGAATCGCTTTGACGCTGAATGCAAATTTTGCTCAGAAGTAGGAACACTTCGCCTCGTAATCGGGGTGTGCAACTTTAGCCCTGATTACTCTTCTCTCTTTCCGTGAACTACTCAACAAGAGCAATGGGAGATGCTGCTGTCCAGGCCCTCTCTACCTACCCCGCTTGAGCGGGTGGACAGAACACAGGCCGCGCGGACTGCATATGGACCCCACACAAGAAGGAATTACTCCCCAGGGCTGAACTCTGGGCCGTTCAGAAATCTGAACAGAAGTATTTCTTCCTCCTCCTCCTTCTCTGCCGCAAATCCAGTCGCCTCCGTCCACGGCGCAGACGGAGAAGACAGATCGTCTAACACCGGGTTGGAGACTACTTTAATTTTATAAAAAAACGCTCCACTCTTGTGCTACACCAATACAACTCAACTAAACACCGTTCATGCTTCCTGCATTGATTTAACCTTAGCAAGAATACCTCTTTGAAGTAATAAATGGTGTGGTGAAGTGCATTTCACTTCTCTCTGGTTTTGCTATTTATAGAGCGATGTGAGTGAATTTAAGTGACCTCGCATTGGTAATCGTTATGGGTGCCATTTACAGCTTTGCTTTCCAAGCACATTCACGGGGTGGATTGGCGCGATCTTTTTCAATGATTTAGGTGGTGCCAAGTGTAGCAAGACCCGTTTTAAAGCAAAGCTTTTTACCTCTGCCCCCCCCAAGGGTTCTTTCGCGACCGTTGGTGTCACCAGAAAACTCTAGCGAACAAATAAAAGAATTCACTGGCACCGCCTGGAATCGAACCTGGAACTAATAGACTAACAAAGTGAGAGCCCGTTGTCTTACCGATTTAGCTATGAGCCCACGCGAAGACGGGGAAGACAGGTGGTGTACTCACCAAGCACATCTACGGTTTTACCCCCTGCGTTCTCGCATAATGCCACGTGAAAGCGTCAAGCGACCACTCACGCCCGTCTAGCGGCCCTGTGCACACCTTGCTCATGTGCTAAGAGTTACAAAATTAAAGGAAGCTCACACCAATGCATGGCATCTCACTTCTAGTACGCCAATCCTGTGGCCTCCAGTGTTCACGTAAAAATCACAGCTCCTTGTCGTCTGCCCTCACGCCAAATCAAGGAATACATTCAAATACTCTTTGATGGCCAGGCCATCACTCCAAGCCCCAACATCAAGATACTGGGCCTACATCTCGAGGCTAACACCAAGGGTGACGTCTCCTTGCAGCGCCTCAAAAACAGCAATAATCAAATCATACACATGATCAGGCCAGTTGCCACCAAGAAGCGAGGCCTAAAGGAACCCGGTACCTTCCGATTAATTGAAGCTTTTGTCCTCTCGAGAATCACTTACGTCAACCCCCTGTCTTCTTCTCGACGAGGAAGACATAGAGATGCTTTATATAATGATTAGAAAGGCGGTCGAGCAGGCCATTGGTCTTCTCATGAGTGCGTCCACACAGAGGCTGCTTAGCACGGGGCTCCACAACACGGTGGAGGAGCTGATAGAAGGCCATCTTTCTAACCAGAAGGTCCGACACAGAACTGCGGTGGGTAACCGCATGCTTCACCAGATTGGCTGGGCAGCCCAGAATGTCACTCCGCTTGACGCACTCCCCGACTCTTGGCGACTAAAACTAAAGATGCTCCCATTGCTTAGAAATATGAACCCTTCACATGACGAGGTTCACCGAAACGCACGGGCTCAAGCGCTAAACACCACCCCCCCGTGGGGATCATGCAGTTATCTACACAGACGCCTCCAAACATCGAGGACAGCAATACGCCATCATCGTGGCTACCTGCAGAACCAACCTTCTTGCGGGTACCTCGCTTAGGACCCAAGAAATGACGGCAGCAGAAGAGGCAGCCATCACCTTGGCTCTCAATCAACCAGGGGTTCGGAGGGTAGTCACCGATTCCCAGCAAGCCTACTGGAATTAACAGAACAACAAACTACCCTACGGCTCATACAATCCGGGCTCCTTCCCACAGCCTACGCGTCTTCACTTAATGCATCCGAATCGCTACGACGCTGAATGTAAATTTTGTTCAGAAGTAGGAACACTCCGCCCCGTAATCGGGGTGCGCGACTTTAGCCCTGAGCACTCTCCTCTCTTTACGTCAACTACCCAACAAGAGCAATGGGAGATGCTGCTGTCCACGCCCTCTCTACCTACCCAGCTTCAGCGGGTGGACAGAACACAGGCCGCGCGGACAGCATATGGGCCCCACAGAAGAAGGAATTACTCCCCAGGGCTGCACTCTGGGCCGTTCAGAAATCTGAACAGAAGTATTTCTTCCTCCTGCTCCTCCTTCTCTGCCGGAAATCTCGTCGCCTCCGTCCGCGGCGCAGAGACGGAGAAGTCAGATCGTCTAACACCGGGTTGGAGCTTACTTTAATTTTATAAAAAAAGTTTCCACTCTTGTGCTACACCAATACAACTCAACCAAACACCGTTCATGCATCATGCATTGATTTAACCTTACCAAGAATATCTCTTTGAAGTAATAAATGGTGTGGTTAAGTGCATTTCACTTCTCTCTGGTTTTACTATTTGTAGAGCGATGTGACTGAATTTAAATGACGTCGCCTGGGTAATCGTTATGGCTGCCGTTTACAGCTTTGCTTTCCAACCACATTCACCGGGTGGATTGGCGCGATTTTTTTCTTATCATTATACCCCCTGGCAACTGTTTTTGAAAAAGGGTATACACAATTTTCACGCGCATGGAAGCTTGATTGCTCCGAATTCTGCAAAGGCCGCGTAACATGTCTTCCTAAGCTCGAAGGAAATGTATCCAAACCGATGGCGTTTATTTTTACTCTTACGTAGAACTGAAAACCCGACCAATGGGCAATTTCATAGACGCATAATTTTCTATGAATGGTATGGTAAAAAAAAGGTAACATGCTATGTCTAAATTCCCCGCACTATTTCTGGTTTGATGTCTCGCCTCAACCTGCGGCGTACAAGTGACTCCAGGTGCTGTTTCTGTCCAGGGGCCATCGCGTTGCGGCGCGTTCGCATTCAACTATTGCCTGAGTCCCCGGCGCGAGTTCTTCTACAAGCCCTCCGTGAACGCTTGCGTAGAAGCTGCGAATGGTAACGTGGGTGTCTGCACCAGAGGCCGTAATCGGTTTACTTCCAAGAAAAGCTGCCACCAGGAATGCGTCGAAAAGAGGACCCGTGGGGAGCCCTGCGTGGCGGGAGCTGTCTTCCAGCAGTGTGACACGCAAGTACCAACACCCTAACAATGCATAAAAAGCGCCACAACACCGCCCACTGATTAGGAGTTTTGTGCAACTGAGGTTTTCAAGCGAATCTTTGTTTGCCCCTCCCGCTGCTTTGCGAAGGGATGATCCTGTTCCCTGCCCGAATAAACCACTGAGCCCCATAATCACCCACCGCTGCGGTGACGAGAAGGGTAATCCTGGGTTTCCCACAAAACCATGAGATGGCGCGGTAGTCTCCGCGGATACCGGCCGTCGCCACCGACGTAGTTCACTGCAGGCGATGAGCGGCGGAGCCTTTGCCAGTCTTTGCGCTGCCGTGAGCTTGCGGCTCGCGTCTGACGAGGATGCTGGTGAAGCATGCGAAATGAGCACGCAGCTTCCAGGACATCGGGGTCCTAAAGAAGTGGAACGCCACGCTAGAAGAAGGGGAACAGGAATGTCTTCGCTAAGAGCGAGATGTGGTGCAGGCCGTGAATGTATGCTGGGTATGCTGGCGCAAAGACGGGAGTCAGGGAAACATGTGGGGGCTATAAAAGACGACGAGCGTTGCGACAACTACGCCCAGAAGCGACAATCGAAACTAAATGGCTGCGGCTCAGCTCAGCTAACCTTGGATATGCAAAACAAGCTTGGCTTAGTCTGGTTTAGTCTTGGTTTCGCTTGATTAACCTTTGATGTAGCGGTATTGCCGGCCACGGCTAAACGCCGTGCGGTTGAGTGCAACGCTCACAGGACTCTCGCCTCGCTTTCATTCGCGCCGAACGTGGTGTTCCGCTTCACCGGGTACAAGACGAGTCACGTAGCCCGAGAGGACGTTGCGGCCCATGCGTGGGAGGCGGCGGGGTTGATCGGCTGCCGATCAGCCGAGCGCCCACAACCGTGGCGACCGCCGCCGTTAGCTGAGCAGAACCACTGAAAACGGGGGGCCTTGTGCGCAGCGCCGAAAGCGGGCCCGGCGAATCACACGATGCGCTTGAGGAGTGTGCCGCAAGGGGGTGTGTCTGCGGTCAAAAGGTGAAATTGCGCATCCGCGGCGAAACCGCTGGACGAAAGTAGTCATGCTTCGTTTGACGTCGATTCACACATAGGAGTGGGATGCGCAATTTTTTTTCGTGTTAATCTGGAATACTGCTTTTTGTGTAGCTATTATTTACACTATTCGCGTGTTTATTTGCTGACTATGAATATTTATCTCGTACTCGCCGCGGTCTGTCCGAAAAGCAATACGGCATTCGTTTTTTAAATATATTCTTACGGCGAGTGTTGTCCTCAGATTACCTGCGAGGCTGCACGGTTTGTTCGGGAATCATAATTAAAAACCTCAACATTTTCCGGCGTGCTGATTCTAGACCTCCGCGTAATACGGGATAGTATACTTGTTTTGAAGTAAGCTCGAATTTGAATTCACCGTTTATTGTAATCTAAAAAAAAAGTGTCCCACTCCTCCGGGATAAATAAGGAGGTAGAAAATATTGAAAACGTGATTCTTTCTGTGTATGCGTTGCTTTTGGTGCACGTGACATTCTTTACTGAAAGCTTGTATACCTTCGCGTATACTGTTGCAGTGTTTTCAATAAAGAACGTGATTGATCCCGAGCTTCGAATCGAAACTGAATGAAAACGGCACTGAAATTGCAAAACAGAAGTGGTAACCGCAACGAAGGAGACATTATGCACTAATGATTGGTGAAAAGCAAACACGCGTCAACCAAAACAAAACAAATGCAATTGGCGAAGCTTAGACTAAGTCGCGCAAGGCTTGAACCATAGCGAAGCTTGAGGATTTCTTTCTATGTAAGCACTTAAGGAGACACCGTCACGCATTGTATTAGGTTCGAAATCGTTTATTTACAAGTTCCGTCGGCACATTTCACTGTGGTAGTAGTCATCATTATATCCATCAATATCGTCTTCCTCATGCATGACTGGCGGGACCGGGTTGTTTTGCCCCAGAGGGGAACGCGTCAGCACGCTCTCGAACCGGCACATTCGGCTTCGCGAACTGGGCGCCTGTATAGCGCGAGCCTCCTTGTGCTCCTCCCTTGACGTGCGAACGCACGTGAACTGTTTTCTTGGCATTTTTCTTGCGAGCGCCACTCGCAAGAATGGACGACAACGGGTGCTCATCGTGAGGCGCGTGATCACGTGCGCCGTAAACGGCGGGAGAAACTATGACGCAGTATTCTGATGACGCTGCACACAACTTGCCTGGGTGAGCAGGTGGGTGATGCAGCGCACTACGGCCGTGCGCTCACTTGTCGGTCACGGCTCCTGTCTTTGTGATGGAGCCCAAACCAAAAAAAAAATCGCGCCAATCCACCACGTGAATGTGGTTGGAAAGCAAAGCTGTAAACGGCACCCATAACGATTACCCATGCGACGTCATTTAAATTCAGTCACATCGCTCTACAAATAGTAAAACCAGAGAGAAGTGAAATGCACTTAACCACACCATTTATTACTTCAAAGAGATATTCTTGGTAAGGTTAAATCAATGCATGATGCATGAACGGTGTTTGGTTGAGTTGTATTGGTGTAGCACAAGAGTGGAAACTTTTTTTATAAAATTAAAGTAAGCTCCAACCCGGTGTTAGACGATCTGACTTCTCCGTCTCTGCGCCGCGGACGGAGGCGACGAGATTTGCGGCAGAGAAGGAGGAACAGGAGTGAGAAATACTTCTGTTCAGATTTCTGAACGGCCCAGAGTGCAGCCCTGGGGAGTGATTCCTTTTGTGTGGGGCCCATATGCAGTCCGCGCGGCCTGTGTTCTGTCCACCCGCTGAAGCTGGGTAGGTAGAGAGGGCGTGGACAGCAGCATCTCCCATTGCTCTTGTTGGGTAGTTGACGGAAAGAGAGGAGGGTGCTCAGGGCTAAAGTGTTCCTACTTCTGAACAAGATTTACATTCAGCGTCGTAGCGATTCGGATGAATTAAGTGAAGACGCGTAGGCTGTGGGAAGGAGCCCGGATTGTATACGAGCCGTAGGGTAGTTTGTTGTTCTGGTAATTCCAGTAGGCTTGCTGGGAATCGGTGACTACCCTCCGGACCCCTGGTTGATTGAGAGCCAAGGTGATGGCTGCCTCTTCTGCTGCCGTCATTTCTTGGGTCCTAAGCGAGGTACACGCAAGAAGGTTGGTTCTGCAGGTAGCCACGATGATGGCGTATTGCTGTCCTCGATGTTTGGAGGCGTCTGTGTAGATAACTGCATGATCCCCACGGGGGGGTGGTGTTTAGCGCTTGAGCCCGTGCGTTTCGGTGACCCTCGTCATGTGAAGGGTTCATATTTCTAAGCAATGGGACCATCTTTACTTTTAGTCGCCAAGAGTCGGGGAGTACGTCAAGCGGAGTGACATTCTGGGCTGCCCAGCCAATCTGGTGAAGCATGCGGTTACCCACCGCAGTTCTGTGTCGGACCTTCTGGTTAGAAAGATGGCCTTCTATCAGCTCCTCCACCGTATTGTGGAGAGCCCCGTGCTATGCAGCCTCTGTGTGGACGCACTCATGAGAAGACCAATGGCCTGCTCGACCGCGTTTCTAATCATTATATAAAGCATCTCTATGTCTTCCTCGTCGAGAAGAAGAGAGGGGGTTGACGTAAGTGATTCTCGAGAGGACAAAAGCTTCAATTAATCGAAAGGTACCGGATTCCTTTAGGCCTCGCTTCTGGGTGGCAACTCGCCTGATCATGTGTATGATTTGATTATTGCTGTTTTTGAGGCGCTGCAAGGAGACGTCACCCTTGGTGTTAGCCTCGAGATGTAGGCCCAGTATCTCGATGCTGGGGCTTGGAGTGATGGCCTGGCCATCATAGAGTATTTGAATGTATTCCTTGATTTGGCGTGAGGGCGGACGACAAGGAGCTGTGATTTTTACGTGAACAATGGAGGCCACAGGATTCAGCACATTGGCGTACTAGAAGTGAGATGCCATGCATTGGTGTGAGCTTCGTTTAATTTTGTAACTCTTAGCACATGAGCAAGGTGTGCACAGGGCCGCTAGACGGGCGTGAGTGGTAGCTTGACGCTTTCACGTGGCATTATGCGAGAACGCAGGGGGTAAAACCGTAGATGTGCTTGGTGAGTACACCACCTGTCTTCCCCGTCTTCGCGTGGGCTTATAGCTAAATCGGTAAGCAACGGGCTCTCACTTTGTTAGTCTATTAGTTCCAGGTTCGATTCCCGGCGGTGCCAGTAAATTCTTTTATTTGTTCGCTGGAGTTTTCTGGTGACACAAACGGTCGCGAAAGAACCCTTGGGGGGTAGAGGTAAAAAGCTTTGCTTTAAAATGCCCTCGTATGGCCCGAGTAGTTCTACTCGGTGCGGCATGCATGGAGCGCTGACTTCATGACACTCACCGCCAAAAAGATAGCGCATTTAAAATGAACCACCTGTGAACCCAGCGCGACAATGGCGGGCGGATGAATTTACAGTGTTTTTACTTCAAAGCAGTATTTGTATAACTCCAGAAGTTTTCATTCCGGTGTCATCGATTTACTCGGCGCCGCTCCTGGGGTCCTCCTCGCCACCGCTGACACCTCTTTCACAAATATTTTCCCCCTCGCCTCCAACCGATGCCCCTTTGGCAAGTTGCGAAGTCGGCCGCTAACGGCGTTAGTGCGGTTATCAGATGATTGCGAAAAATAAACAGAATCACGGATGGACGTAAAAAATGCACTGACGATTACTACACTCCGTAATATGAAATTTATGCGCAGCCCGAGCTGCAGTCTTCTCGGTCACTGCGCATTTCTTCTGCGTCTCAGGAAGTGTTCGCGTGATCAGCGAACGCCCGGCGGCATGCGCTACTCTGCTGCTACCTCGCAGCACGCCACCGCCGCAGGCCAGGATGTTGCAAATCGTGTTTGAACCTCCCGCGCAAATGTCACGTGGTTCGGATTGAATGAATGAATGACATTAATTAAGATGGGGGAGGCCACATGGCCGTAGTTGGGGAAAGGGAAGAAGGAAGGAGGGGGAGGTGATCACTAAATCGTTAGAGATGACTTGTTAGAGATAGTTGATCAGTGATTTCTTTGGGAGGGGGATTGTAGACCCCATCTCACACTACCCTTGCCAGGCCACTCTTAATGGAAAAAAACACCTAGAGCATGCAGAAAATTTGTGTCTTCGTATGGGAGATCATCAGGGGACGAGTTGGGGGGCAGAGCACTGAGCAAAGAATCGCGAGAAGATGCGAAAGCTGCACAGTGCCAAGTGAGGTGCTTGAGGTCTGAAAAAACATTCTGCTGGCAATGCGGACAGTACGGAGCGGCTGAAGAGTCCAAATGCAACCATTTCCACAGTGTGGAGGGTGTGAGGGCCGCATTAGCGATTGTCTTATTAACAAAGGTTTCTGCGGAACGGGGTAGGGTGGGGACACCATGCAGGTAGCCCTGCGGAGTCTTCTCAGCGAGCCGCTTTCGGCGAGAATATTTAGCATGATCCAGTTGGGGGCGCGGATGTAGACCTGGATCAGGTGCAAGGTCGGGAGCAATCAAGGGAGGTGTAGACTGAAGGCTCTCCCGCGCTGCATTATGAGCAGCGTGATCGCCGACCCCCTGGGTCACATGCCCTGGAATCCAGGCTACGCGGACTTGCGTTCCGTTTCGGGCCAGTAGGTTAACCATGGCCTGGATGTGATGAACGGTAGGGTGATCAGAGTAAGCCCTATTGAATTCTCTGATGGCGGCGTGGGAATCAGTGAGGAGGCGGACCTCGGGTGGTGGTGGTGCACGGGCCATGTAGGTCATGTGATCCAGGGCTCCTAGGAGACCATGGAGTTCGGCTTGGAGAGGTGACGGGGCGATGGTAGCCATAGTAGTGGCGCCGCTAAGATCAGGGCGTTATTCGCAGTGCCAAGCCAAACCGATAGAGTTGTCTTGTAGGCTGGCGTCTGTAAATATGTCCACCTCGTTTGGTAGCCTCTGTGCCATGCATCGGCGGAGAGCGCGCGGACGCGGAACGACGCTAGCTCGAGGGATAGCCGACCGTTGAGAAGAAACCACGGTATTTCGAGCCCAAGGGGGTGGGGGAGGAAATGGCATGGGTCCGATTGGGTGCGTTTGAGAGTCCAATGCAGTAATACCAGCACCCTGGATAGTGAGCGTGCGCCGGAGTTGATGGTGTTTCCGGGTCTCTTCAAGAATTTCTGGCAGGGGAGGCAGAGGAGCAGCTTTCTCTAAGGCGCAGATCCTAGTGTGCCGTGGGAGGCCTGTGATCGTCCGCAGGGACGCAGGATGAAGAATTCGTAGTTGCTTCATGTGAGCTGGACGGAGGTCATATGCAGGGGCGCCGTACAGAATTCGACCAAGGGAACTGCTCGAGTGAGCGCAAGGCAAGCAGCCTGACTAGCTCCACCATACTTATTAGACATCCTGGTGATCAAATGCAGCATTGGTTTCCAGTTGCGTCTAAGTTGAGTGATCCAACGTCTGGCACAGTTGTGGCTGCTCAATGGGATTCCCAAAATGCGAACCTGGTCGCACTTGGTTTGGATTGGCGTTCCGGCAAGATAAATAACATGATGGAAGTGAGATGGTGGGCTATGTAGCCCATGAATGAGTAGAAACTCTGTCTTGTCAGGAGCCAACTCTAACCCAAGTGAAGGGATTCTTTGGGCTAGACTAGAAGCCGCTGCTTGTAGTTCAACAATCATACTTTCGACGTCCGGATAGTCAGCTGCCTCAGTCCACACCGTGAGGTCATCAGCGTAGATTGCAAAACGTGACGTGGTATCGGTCTCTAGCTAACGAGCGATTCGCGTCATTACCAAATTAAAAAGCACGGGCCCAAGGATGGAACCCTTGGGTAGCCCCCTAGCCAAGAAATAGGCCTTCTGTGGCGCCATCCCGGGTGCCACTAAGCTGAATAGGCCAATTTTCCAGAAAGGATTTTATCCCATTTTGAGCCCGTTGGCTTGGATATGCAGCAGCCAGTTCGGTAAGGATGGCGGCTTGACTGACATTATCGAATGCCTTTCGCATGTCGATGGCTAGAACATAGTCCGGGTTACCGGCACGCGATTTACGGTTAATGACTCTGCGAAGGAGCCAAAGGCAGTCGTGGGTGCTGAGATGCGGACGAAAGCCAGTTTGGGATGGATGAAACCAGGGCTGTACGTATTCGAGATAGTGTTGCATTCTCTTGTTGATTAGTCTTTCGATGAGTTTACACAGAGTTGGGGTGAGGGAGATGGGGCGCAGGTTAGAGAGCTGAGCCGGATCCTTGTTGGGTTTGGGAATAGGGCTAACCAAGGTCAACTTGAGCGTGTCGGGAACCGTACCTGTCGCCCAGTGGTCATTAATGATCTCAAGGAGTACCAGGTGGGTGTTCTCGTCCAGGTTACGGAGGTGCTGCCATGTTAGACCATCATGGCCAGGCGCAGAATGGAGTTTGCCTCGGTGAAGAGCGGCCTGAAGTTCAGGAAGAGTGAAAGGGCTGTCTAGGTCCTCATCAGAGGATGGAATTATATTAGCAGGAAGGGGGGGGGGGGGTGCGGATTCAAGGAGGCGTGTGGAAAGAATGTGGAGATGAGGTTATGTTCCACGATGTCAGGCGGATTTCGTAGGGTGAGTGTGGCGAAGAGCGTAGAGCGACGTTTGCCTTTACCGGCGACACCTCGGTAAACCCTCCATAGTTTGCTGAGGCCACGGTCACGGCCGACGTCGGAACAGAGATTATGCCAGCTTTCATTAGCGAGAGAGCATTGATACTCGCGTATGAGCCGGATTTTGAGGAGATCTTTGTGGCTTTTACCATTTTTGAGGTACCAAGTAGTGAGGGTATGGGCACCCTTCCACAAGTTGGCAAGGTGTGCGTCAAGAGAAGCCGTTGTTGCGTCACATTCTATAACTTCACCAGACTGAGCCTTGGCGACTTGCAAAGTGGCAATGAACTCTTCCAGCGTCGTTGGGGTGGATAGGGAGCTTATTGCTCGGAAGGTTTGCCAGTTTATATGAAGAATAGTTTTCTTTGCTCGGAGTCGCTTTCCGCGGAGGGTGATAAGTATTGGAAAGTGGTTGCTGCACCACGTAGTGTTATATGGGTTCCAGTCGCGGTAAATGCCAGGGGTAGCGAAGGTGAGGTCTGGTGTGGTGTTATTTTGACGAGGATGTAGGCCTATGCGGGTGAATGAGCCAGGATCGTTTAATAGAGTAAGACCGCATTCCTCAATAGTGGGCTCGAGATGTGTGCCACGCAAATTTGAATAAGCATAGCCCCACGTTGTGCTCTTAGCATTAAAGTCCCCACCCACGATGATTTGGGTTCGGGGAAACTGCGAAATGAGGTGGCGCAGCCAGTCATACGTAATGCCTCTCTGGGAGCCTGAGACGCGGCGGTAATAGACTGAAGCGACTACGAGGGGCTTGCCATCTGGTAATCTAATGTGCACAATGACTGCTTCATGGTTTTCTGTACATTGCCCCGAAACTTTGAGTTGACGGCTGGCGACATCCGAGCGGATAAGAACCGCTGCCTGTCCTACAGGAGTCGACGAAGCACCACGGCTGGAATGGGTAATACTGGGGTCGCTATAGGTGGTGTACCCCGATAAGCGAGGGATGCATCTGGTTTCCTGGAGGAGTATAACGAGGGGTGAAATTTGAGCGACACGACTGCTGAGAATAGGGGCGGACTGATTGAAACTCCGATAGTTCCATTGTAAGATTTGCAACGAGTGCTTCATTGCGGACCAGTTTTGGGATGCGCAACCTTTCGTGGCGGTTCCTCACAAGATCCCGACTCAGATATCCGGCCAGTGAGGTACTGAATCATAGCTGTGGCTTGTTTGATGTGTTGTTCCGACCGAATGCGTATTTTCTCAATTGCTTCCTGGCGAGAGAGGCGCTCCCGTTGAAGGTCACCTCGAATGAGTGCCAAGACTTGCATCACCTCAGACGTTTCTACGTTTTGTTTTCGCGCCATCTGGGAAGAAGGTGTGCGCTTAACTCTCTTGCTACGGCTCGGACGCGAGGAACTTTTTGGGCGGGACTTCTGGGCAGTAGACTGTTTGAGGGTGTCTGCTGAGGACACCAGTTGCGAAGTCTGCGAAGATGGCGGACCCTGCCGAAGTGCCGCCAACTCCTCTTTGAGGCGGCGGTTTTCCGCCCGTAGCTGTTGCATTTCATGACGTAAGCTTTCCAGCTGACCTAGAATCGCTTGATTGACAGCACCGTTTGTTAAGGACAACACAGGTGGAGGCTCCTTGGTGGGTTGACTGGATGTGTTCAAAGTGTAGCCGTGCCCACGTATTATGTCGGACCAAGATACACCCGGTTCTTTGTTGTCCTGCCGTGAGTTTGCTTTGCGTTCCTGCCTAGATTTCTCAGAGACCACTCTGCTAGGACATGTGGGGTTGACCGCAAGGTGCCCATTTTCCTGGCACGCAACACAGAAGAGTGTGCGTTCACATGCGTCATCATCGGCATGCATGTGGCCACATTTACGGCAGACTGGCTGCTTGGGGCAATATTTAGCCATATGCCCAATGCTGTGGCAGTTGAAGCAAACCATGCGTTTGGGTGCATACGGCGACACTGGTACGATAGCCATGTAGTACTTCACCACACGAGGAAGGGTTGGCGAATAGAAAGTGATTACGGCCCGATTGGTTTTTCCAAATGCGCTGGGCTGCGAGGATCTCAGCTTGCTCACAGCGGAGCCATTGGAGTATCGTGGCATTGTCGTCATACGGTTCAACCGTGATGACGCCTCTGGACGTGTTGGGGCGATGGGGGGACATTTTCACCTCTATAGGAACACTAACGTTTCCGGCGTTGTACGTGTAGCTGAGTCTGGTGGCATTGCTCAGTCTCGTTGCATGCTCAACGTCATAAACGGTGATCTGAATGCAGTTGCCGGCTACGTCATACCTATGAGTAGATAACTTTGCATGCTCCTCAGAAGGAGCTGTAGTCCCTATAAGTGTAGCAAGGGCAGTTTTGGGAATGTCTCGTACGCTGATTTTCGTGAGTGGCCTGAGCAAAAGTAGGGAGCGGGGTCTACTCACCCTGTCCAGTCTTGTGATGGCCGTCTTGCGGGTTGGGTGACGCCGTTGCCACGGGGTCCAGGGGCCAGCGGCTTGGTCAACTTCATCTCCTTCCATGTCTTGCGCGTCCAGTTCAGCATCTTGATTGGGTTGGCCAGCTTGCGTATCGTGCGGAGTGTGAGCGACTGCTGTGTGGGCACTCTCGGCGAGCAATTCAAAGACGTTCCTGAGCTTTAGGGAGCCCGGTTGAACTCCGAGGGCATGCTGAGGCAGCCGACGCGCTCCAGTCGCTCGTGCCGCGTTCCCCGGCGGCGACCACGCCGCTGGAACCCGGCTCGGTGAGCGTTAGGCCTAACGGGGCGTGCCACGAAAAGCGTCTGTGAATATCCTCCTAGGGGGGTAAATCAGGTATCAGAAGGTACGCACAAGGTCCGACGATATTCACAAAGAACGTGGTCACCTCAAAAGTCCAATACACCCGGTAGAAACGGCGATAAGCACTTTAAAAGACGGAGTGCATGTGGCAGCCATCCAGACAAGCGCCTAGTAGCGCCCTGTTCTAGCTCCGCACAAGGGAGTAGCGAGCCCGTTGTTATTATTCGTGTTTGAACCTCCCGCGCAAATGTGACGCAGTTTGGATTAGCGGAGAATAGAACGGTGTCTGTGGAACGGGTCAGGGGGAGGGGGCTTCTTGGTGGCGACGCATGAGACGTGTGAGGGAAAGGCTGTGAGAGAGATGACGCCGTAGACGCACGTGTCGTATTCCACATCACCCTCCTCTAGACGCTCTCCTGTTTTCTTTATTTCGTCGCTGCTGCGTTCCCTCACTCGGTTATGCGGAAATAAATAGACGCCGCTCCCGCGAAGCTCAGGTAACGGCTGCCAAAGGGCGGCCCCCTAAAACTACCGAAACCCGCCGTCGCCGTTTGCGCCGAAATTCGACTTCGCCCAGTAGCTGCAAATCCCTCCCGGGTGAAGAGAAACTTGCCCAGTTGGAACGGCGGCATGATTGATTGATTGATTGAATAAACTTTTATTAACCTGCAGAACTAACGCTGACGTCGAGACGCTAGCGCTCGTCGATCGGGCCTAGATCATCCTCGAGGGGACGGCTGGGCCGTCCCTTTACGGTCCCCCATCGGGGTCCTCCGGCGCCTGCCCAATCATTGCCTCTCGGACCTGCTGGACGGCCCAGAGTTGGTCTTCTTGGTTGTATGATGCCAGCGCCGCTTCTAGACCCCGTTTACCGGTTTATGCGTGCACGCACAGGAAGGTTTCATGCCGCTGCCGATGAAATGCCGGTTGTGCGAGTGGGAGATTTAGATGTCGAAATTACATGGCTCAAAACGCTTAGTTGGCTGTCCTGCTTAATCGAGTGGTTCGGGTGTGTGTTGATGTATTGCGCAGACATCTTACACAGACAGTGAGATGCGTACGAGAGGGAAGGGAAACGGACAGCCACACGTTTGTACGCTAGAATAGAGCTCAAGGGCTTCCAGGTTTTAGAATCCGTCCCGGATATACACCAACTTGCTCGCTTGGAACGTCGGCGTGAGCCAATACCACCTTTTCAGAGGGCTTTAAGGGGACTTTTTCGACCGCGTGTGTAGCTTCTGAGCCCGCGCACATGACGGGTTGCCGGTTTATCCATGTGCAGGTTTGTAGTGAAGAATAGTGGGAGGGAGTAGAGGGGGGGGGGGGGCGTGGCCGTAATTATGGATGGCACGTCCGTTGTGCTGGTGCGAGGTTTAAACGCGGACGTTTAACGGCCCGATGGGACCGGTCCAGACTTCTAGTGGTAGAGCAGACTGGGTTTGTGTGTTACACAAACACTAAGATGCTTACGAAGCGGCAGGGACACAGGCAGCTTCATGTTTGTCTGCAAGAACAAAGCTTGGATCCTTCAGAGGTTCATTCAGCTAATTGGCTAGGAAATATGCTCCATCACAAATTACAAAAAACGTGTTTTGTTTCGGGCACTCAATGGATTGTCTCCAGCTCTGCAGGTCATCCTTCACAGGGTGGAAGGGCACTAATTTTATGTATGGTTTTACATCTATATAAGGGCTTACATTTATATAAGGTAGAGAACGGAGGTAGCCTGAAAGCAGTGAAGAGGCGTCTTGGCGTGGGGAAAAATCAGATGTATGCACTTAAAGACAAGCAAGGCAATGTCATCACCAATAGGGAAAAAATAGTCACAGTAGCCGAGGTGTTCTATAAGGAGATGTACAGTAGCCGGGATATCCAGGATAATGCCTAACGAAAAAGTAGTTCAGAGGGGATAGACATCCCAGCAGTAACGACCGAAGAAGTAAGGAAGGCCTTGAAAGAAATGAAAGCGGGCAAAGCACCTGGTGAGGATCAGATAACAGCAGACCTCTTGAAGGATGGCGGAGAAATTGTACTTGAAAAACTGGCAAACCTGTATACGCAATGCCTAATGACCGCAATAGTACCGGAATCTTGGAAGAACGAGAACATCATCCTAATCCATAAGAAATGCGACATGAAGGACTTGAAAAATTATAGGCCGATCAGCTTACTGTCAGCCGTCTACAAGGTACTTACCAAGCTAATCGCTAACAGAATTTCTGCAACCTTAGATTTCAGTCAACCTAAAGAACAAGCAGGGTTCCGTAAAGGCTATTCAACAATGGACCATATTCACACGATCAATCAGGTGATAGAGAAGTGCGCTGAGTATACTGAACCCCTATATATAGCCTTCATAGATTATGAGAAAGCATTTGACTCGGTCGAAATCTCAGCATTCATTCAGGCATTACGGAACCAGGGTGTAGATCAGCAGTATGTAAAAATACTAGAGGATATCTACAATGGGTCCACAGCTACCATCATCCTGCATAAGCAGAGCAGTAAGATACCTATAAGGAAGGGCTTCAGACAAGGAGACACCATTTCCCCGATGTTATTCGCAGCATGTTTAGAAAAAGTATTCAGAACATTGGATTGGGAACAGGTGGGTTAATGGAGAATACCTGAGTAACCTCAGATTTTCTGATGACGTTGCCTTGTTAAGTAACTCGGGGGAGGAATTGCAAAGCATGCTCTACCGCACTAGACAAAGTAGAACTGTGGGCCTGAAAATTAATATGCAGAAAACTAAAGTAATGATCAATAACCTCGGGACAGCACAGCGGTTTGAGATAGGTGGCGAGGCCGCGGAAGTAGTAAGCGAATATATCTGCTGAGGCCAAGTTGTGACCCCGGATCCCAACCATGAGGCAGAGATAATTCGAAGGATAAGAATGGGGTGGAGAGCATTCAGCAGGCATTCTGAGATAATGAATGGCAGCCTACCATTGTCCCTTAAGAAGAAAGTGTATGACAGCTGCATCTTACCGGTACTCACCTACGGGCAGAAACTTGGAGGCTCACTAAGAGTAGTAGTAGTAGAAAACTAAGTCAGATTATTTAGCTTTCAGAGGGTGGTGCCCTTAGTCCAGGGCCCTATTGGCTGCTGCGATCCGTCTTGCCCGGTCGACCAGTCCGCGCTGGTCGTCCAAGGCTGAGATGGAAAGAGCGGCTTCCCATCCGGAGTGGGAAGGGCGGGGTATAGGCAATTGGGTCGGGGGTTTGGGGCATTCCCATGTGGAGTGATACAGGTTCGGGTGTCCTCCGCAGGATGAGCATCTATCTGGGTACATGGTAGGGTAGAATGTGTGCCGGGGAGAGAGGCTAGGAAACGTGTTAGTTTGTAGCTGGCGCCGTGCAGCGGCTTCCTCACGGGTGAGTTGCGCGTGTGGCGGAGGAAGTGTCCTTGGGGAGAGTCTGTAGTGTTGTAGGATATGTGTGTATGTGAGTGGGATTTTTTCTGTCTTGTCTGGTTTTGGTTGGTCTTCCGCTGGCGCCCGGAGGGTGAGGCCTCGGGCTACCGCGTGAACGCGTTCATTGCCAGGGAAACACGCATGCCCAGGTGTCCAGATTAGACGGACTGGTGGAATGTGTCGGTTTCGCGGCAGCATTGGTCATTAAGTGTAACAGAGTGGATCCCTAGAGAAGGCAAGCGTTGCAGGGGGCGGCAAAAAGTTAGATGGGCAGGTGAGATCAAGAAGTTTGCGGGGATAAATTGGTCGCGTTAGCACAGGACCGGGGTAATTGGAGAATAATGGGAGAGGCCTTTGCCCTGCAGTGGGCGTAGATAGGCTAGTGGTGATGATGATGGGTTTCCGTATTAATTAATTAAAACATTCAGTAGGAAGTCAGCGCGACGTCTTCGCGCTGGATTGTTGTCGTGTGTATTTTGCCCGTTGTAATGACGACATACGCCCTTGTATTTGAGATTCAAGTGAGCGTTGAAGGTGCCCAGCTGGTTTGCAGTTTTTCTCATCACACTGCTACGGTGCTCCTATAGCGCAGCCATAGTTATCACACGTGAAATCAGATTTTTCAATTCGAAGGCAGAAGCTTTAGTTTTAATAAAAGCACGCGCGTTGTCAGGAAAATATCATCGGTGGTACAACAAAATTGGCGAATCCTACGTCTGTGTGGGAATCAACGCAAAACGAAGCTTTCAATGATCATTGTTTTGAACTGAGCAACGGAATTCATGTAGCACAGTTCGAAATGATTCCCAGGGCGTCGTGGCATGACTGGGTTGAGACCTTTTTGGTACACTTGTCGCTTCTGGTCGCTTCGTTCTCGCGACGTTCGTCTTCTTTCATTGCCGCCATGCACTGTTTCCTCGACTCACGCCTTTCAGCCAGCTTAACCAGGATAAATTTGTCTGCGCCATGTTTCACTGTTAGCAAAGACGTTCCTGTTTTGCGTGACCCTTCTTTTGTGTCTGGAGTTCCAGGAAGCTTTGGAACTTCTCTGAGCAGTTTTTCTGGCGCGTATTTCCGGGTTCTTTTTGCGCACTTTGCCAGCGTACTTTGCAGACGGCATCTAAAAGCACACGGTGGCTCCTACAGTGAGCTACCGCGCTGCCGTATCGCGGTGGCGGTGGCAGTCGGTATTCGCGGAGACAAGCGAGCCATCTGGCGTTTTGTTTAAAAACCTAGGATGCGGCTCCTCGGCAACGGAGTGGCCGGAGAGGGCGAGCCGACGCCCACCACGATAAGCATTCGGGCACGGAACAGCAGCATCCATTCAGAAAGCCGCGAGAGGCAAAGAAAAGACCGCGTTTTTCCCCCTGAAATTTTACCGCGCTGAAATTTCGGAGCTGGCGTAATAGATAAGGCAACCGTGCGTATCAGTATAATATGAATCCTGATAATTATTTTTGTGCCGCAAACTACACAGATGTATTTGGTGGTTTGCATGTCTGATTTCACCACGGCGCTCAGCCGTTTTACAATGTTTGAATGGAATGACAGACAGACGTAACGACAGACGGATGGACGGTCAGAGGGACATACCGACAGACGTACAGGAGGGCGGGCAGGCAGGCAGGGGAAAATTTTCATCTTACGGTTACTCGAAAGGGACAATGGTGTTTTTAAAAAAAGCTTCGTGTTGCCATTAACACATCGTGCAATGCCTCATTTTTGTGTTTACGTTTTTTTTTAGTTAGAAGCCCGTCTAGAAAACAGCTGAAAAGACACTTCTATGGTCTATTCAGCAGTCCATTGCAAACTGCTGAATCTGCTCCTTTTGCTCATGTGCTTCCACATTCGTAAGTCCCAAGCAAAGCCAAGGCATATTTGAGGTACAAAAGACTTGCAAAAGCGAGTGCACCAGAGTTCATTCAATTATTACACGTTGAGTGGGTTTTACGACAGCAAATAAAAAAACAGCGCGTTCAAAAGTGTCGAAGACATTCAATATAAAAGCAAACACTAAAACAAAACTGCCGGCTCAAGCTTCTCCAAGAATAACAAAAATAAAACGGTCCTTACAAAAGGTTCGCCGAAACCGAGAATGCAGAAAACTTGCATTGAATTGAGCAAACACCCAGTGTATTCATCACCGGTGGAACGAGAAGGGACGGGAAGGATGAAACAGGAAGAGGATAGGGCGTTGCAGGCAGAAGCGGCAAAAGACTATCGTCTTTCAACGGCATTTGCAGCGTATCTGCGGATACGCTGCCCATTTTTCTGATTTCAAGTTTAGTTTATTTATACAGTTGACTCTCGATAAACGGAACTTCGAGGGACCGAAAAAATTAGTTCCGTTTAACAGGGGTTCCGTTTACTGAGATAGATGTGCAAAGGTGCAAATTTATGTGCGTGCACACTCGTAAGGGCATTTCATGGAACTCTAAGCACTTGAAGGTGAATGTAGCAGGTAGTTTTTCAGAAAGCAAGAAAACTACAAGAGTCTTAGGCGGAGCATTCACAAAGTTGATTTAACAACAATGAGTCGCTGTGCACTACAAAATGCATCAATTATTTTTGTTTCAGTCCTTACAACTGCATTTTCATGGAGGCTAGAGGCCTGAACTTCGCCAGTGCTTACGAGCCACCGAATTTAGAAGACGGCAACGTCGTCATGAAGCGCGAATAGAACCACGATGGCATGAACGAGGCGGCAGGAGCTGAGCCCTGTAACCTCGGCGTCTTGAATCGAGACCGAACGGCTGGAACAAGAACTGCGGTGTTGCATTCGTTGCGCTAACACGGCTAACCACTTACGAGACGAGGCTTACGAGGCCAACGAGACTAAAAAAAAAACACGGAGGAAGAAAAAACAAAAACGAAACAGCCGGAACCGTAAAAAGCTGATTCTCATGCCGAGGGGTACCACAAGAAGTTCCGATTCTAGTTCCGTTTACACGGTGATGCAGAAATTTTAGTTCCGATTACCGGAATTTTTTTTACGTTATCTGAATACAAAACCAACCAACTTACTGGCTACTGTTCCGTTTAAGAGGAAATTCCGTTTAAGCGATTTCCGTTTATCGAAATTCCACTGTAGTTGAAGCTTTTCGTTTCTTTTGTTCTCTTATGGTCATTTTTTTTTCTATTTATGCGTTTCTTCTCCATTTCTGCCATCCCCCTCTTCCTCTGGGACATGAAATCCTACAGGCACCCTGGCCCATTCGTCAGCCCCGTATGAAGCTAGGTTAGCTTCGTTCGATTTCTGTTTCTTTTGTCCACTAAAAACATTTACTGAGCCCAGATGACCCCCTGTAGATCACTTGCCCCAGCTCGAAAGACCGGCAAATTTGGCTCACTGGTAACCCTGTGGCGCGGCAGATCACGGGGAGTGGGTTATCTGTCAGAATAAAAAAAGAATCAGATATGCCCTTAATACCCCTTGCGTGTTTTAAAGCGAAAGCATGTGCGGGGTGGATGATCGACGTCGCAGCGAATGGTTTCATTGATTGATTGAGATTTAACGCGCCGACGCTGCACAGGCGATGAGGTTCGCCGTAGTGGAGGGCTCCGGATTAATTTTTACCTTCTGGGGATCTTTACCGCGCGCCGAATACTCGAACACACGAGGCCTCCATCAGAAAAGCGGCCGCGCGGCCGGGAATCGCACCAGCGTCCTTGAGCTCAGCAGCACAACGTCTTAGCCTGAGCCACCGCGTCGGGTCGCAGCGAATGGTGATTTGTAAATCGGGAGTGAGGCTTTCGCGGCAGTCACCAACCCTTTAGTGAGAAAGTGAGCATGGATGTAGTTAGGCCTGTTTCACATTAAGCTTAAGTGGCATTAGCGTTGAGCGTAACGATGTGCCAAGCAACGTCAAACATATTGCACGTTAAGCATCTGGAACCAGTTGACCACGTGAGGTGCCAAATAGCAACGTTAGGACTAACGTCCGGTCGTCGTATACCAAATACATCAGGCCGTCACATACTTGCGTTCATGGCGACATGGTCATTTCACAGCCCATGGGGGCATTAGGCCAGCGCATACCCTCGTTTGCAGCCGATGCATTTTTTTTCTATAGATTTATGGAATGATATCGCACACCGCTAACCCATTTTTGCAGAACGGTACATATAGTGCTTTGAGAATAAAAAAAACGACCATGCGTACGAGACACGGCTGTGGGTTGGACGCTTGCAGATTGTCTAGATTATTTTTTATCCTTAACTTCCGCGCACCTCACTGATTAGGCGCAAGTTTTGTGGTTAAAATGGTAATTCAACCTTTCTACCAGCGATAAAAAATCCCGCCAAGATAAATGAGAGACTATTCGCTTTTAAATGGCGCACCTAGGGAAGAAAAAGTGAAGACGATCAGCTAAACCGTATAATACTCCTCAGCAGTTGAAGCAGAACCTAAGCTTGTAATAAGACTAGTAATGAATTTAGTGGGTGAAGACAGCGATAGAGAAAGTAAGCTAGTGAACCTGCAGTTGAAACCAAGCCATACGCTTAAAGACGCACAATATGCTATGCGATTTACTACAGCGAATGGCCATTCCGTGAATGCCTCCGATTTCGCATTAACACAATTTTATTTGTATTAAGTATCCCGTGATATCTTGATTTTAACGCGCCGACGCAACGCAGGCGATGAGGCGCGCCGTAGTGGAGGGCTCCGGATTAGCTTTGACCACCTGGGGATCTTTAACGTGCGCCGAAATCTCGTACACACGGGCGTTTTTACTTTTCGCCTCCATCAGAAAAGCGGCCGCCGCGGCCGGGAATCGAACCCGCGACCTCGTGCTCAGCAGCGCAACGCCTTAGCCACTGAGCCACCGCGGCGGGTCGTGATATCTTATATCACGTTATGCTGAACTGCCCTGTCACTGTGTAAGCCGTTTTAAATACCCCTTCTGTTATGCATTTGCGAAGTATTATCTTCCATTCGACGACCCTAGCACCTTAGGTCTTCTCCTTTTACCCATGTGAAATATACACACAGGGCCGACGTCCGAGGCAAGTGGTGGCATTACGACGGACGCTCGTGTCTCCTCTGGAATTTCACGTCTGGGTTCTGCCCGTCTCATGAGAGCGACGTGTTTCCGTCCCGTAGCCGCTGCGTGACGCAGTGCGCCAGCAGACCTCGCAAGCATCTGTGCCGAGCAGCCGTGCCGGACGTGTGCCACAGCGACCGCCTCCGGTTCCCGTACTTCGTGGTGGCTCAACCTGTGGTGCGTTGCCTCAAGGTTTCGTCGGCTAACTACCTGGGCCACCGCTGCCTCACCGGCCCCAACCGGTTCGATTCGCCGCAGGCCTGCGAGAAAGCCTGCATCACGGGCAAAGTGGAGGAGATTTAGCGGACACTTAAAGCGCATTCTTTCTCTGGTATCCAAAGTGGTGTGTCGCACACATTTCTTTGGAAACGAAATACAAGGACCTGGATGTGTCTGTGTTATGTTGGAGCTGCGGGGTCGCTCCAGATTTGTGCTCACGTTTGCCAATAAATAACGCGTCAAACTTGCCAGTTGTCGCCCCTGAAATGAGGTGGAAGCTGTTAAAATCAAAGACTGCGTGATCGGTGCCGTCCAATCCGGGGCTTAGTTGCTTAGGGATCAAAGCCGTTAAGCTTCCGCCCGAAGCCGTTAAGCTTCGGGCGGAAATTCCGACAAGCCTCGCTCACCAGCTCGTGGGCCCACTCACTACCGAGGGGTCATTCGTGCACGGGTATTAGGCGAACGGTCCCAGTAGTGCCAGTGCGCAGTCGCAGCGTTGCACAGGAACGTTTAATGTTATAAGACACCGAGTTCCGTCATGGTGGTCGAATGATATCCCGTAAAGCCTCTGCGCTGTCCGTAAATATACTGACGCTTCCGTACTTCACAGGATCAGCTGCCAGTAGGCGTACAGCTAGCTGGACTGCCTCTTCGATAGCGTGAAGCTCCAGTTCTGTGGCAATAGGTGGTGTCGTCACCTTGAAGGCGCGGGTTGTGTCTACGCCCGGTACATGTGAAACGGCCGCAAAGGACGCCGTCTTTAAATGGCGCCTCCCCAAAGCGTCCACGAAGACAGAAAGTGTTGTTGAGTCTTCTGTGTGCCAGGGAGTTGCGGTGACAGAAGGAGCATGACTCTGCGACGGGTAGATTCTTTGGGGACGTGAAGTGGGTGCTGGCCGTTGCTCAGTAATGACCTTATCCTCCCAGGGTGGAATGTGCGTATTTATGGCTGGCGTAGACGTGTCGAAATCGTCCCCGCCATGTCCAAGTAAGCGGTGGCCCAGGTTAGTGAGGTTGCGACGGTCTTTTGTGGCTTGTGCCCTCGATTGGATGGTGCTTTCGAGAGTGGAAAGACCCGCTTACTTGTAGAGCTCCTCTATCCGCGTATGTAGTGGACGCCCAGTTATAGCTTCCCGGTAAAGGAGTTCCAGCTGGATAGTCTGGTGTTTGGTGAGGGGGTAGCACATGCCGCCATATGTTGCTTTGGACACGAGTACAGCTTGCACTAATCGCCTCGCTATGTCCTGGGATGCCTCGACCTGGATGGCCACCTGGAGGTACACCTCGACTAGAACAATCAGGGGTGGCAATTGCACTGCAGCAGCTTCCGAAGACCTTTCACCTGCGGCGGCATCATCGTCCGACCCTTCGTACGTCTGCTACGTATGTGGACAGTCGCTGAAGCCAACCATCCGTCGCCTTGTATTGGGCTGCATAGGTCTGGTAGGGCCACGCGAGACGCATCAGCCTGCCTGGGTCCTTGATTACGAGGACTGGATATTTCAGAAGGGCCACATCAAACAGACTTTATCCGCACTGGGGTGCCTCGTTCTTCACTCCTCCATGTTGGGACACTCTTGAGGCCTCCTTCTCGCCTTCCTCCCTTCCCTATGCGGCCTTGAGCCATATCCCTCTCAATAAATGTTCGTTTGTTGCTGTTGTGGCTTAGCTTCCCTCTGTGCCGTCATTGGACAGAAGACGCTATAATCACACGTAGAACGCCTTGCTGCTAAAATATTGCATAAGCTGTAATAAGCACTAGAAAAAAGTTGCAGATGACATCTACGATTAGGTCTCACGAAGTGCGACGCGGCGTCGATGAGCTGCTTTGGAGCGGACTGCTACCTTTACCATGTATGCTTTCAAAGGATTGATGTTCAGTCAAGAAAGCCAGACTAGCGGCAACGGTTGTTATTCACCATGGCACAGGAAGAACAAATGCCATCTGTGCTTGTGTAGCTGAAAATGCCGGGTGATAGGTTGCGGCTCGTGGTGTTGCTCAAGAAGGCGACAGGGCCAGTGTTTTACAAAGTCTTATTCTCTAGTCTCGTGGCCGGTCTCATCTTTTTTATTTTTTCTAAGAGGCAGGGAGACAGGAGACATTTATTGTGTAAGATATAGTGCGGGTTGGGGAAAGGGGGTAAACAGATAGAAGGGAGCTCAAGGGTAGAACACGGAGTGCAGTGCCCCAAATGCTGCGGCTATTTTCCTTGCTCTCAGTAAGCTCAAGCTGATCTGGTAAGGAAGTGGTCAGGGCTGCCTCACATGTTTCGACAGAAGTTCAATATGTAATGTTTTAGAACTTTGTTATTCTAAGAGAATATCTTTAAATATGGGCAGGTTGCGTGACTACAGTTGGAGATTTCTCTGTATTATGGTATTATTGGGCGTTACTTATAAATCATCCTCGTCCATCTAGGTTTGTCGATATATGAGTTTGTATTCTTTACAGAGGTTCTGATTATTAGGCGCTGAGATCTCCATTTGGCACGGGGAAGGATGGCGTTCGTAGGCGTTGGATTAGAAGATGTCTTCTATTTTTTGGGAAGCGAAGTGGATCACTCGATGTTGCATCACAGTTGAGTTCGCGTGCTTTTTGGTTTGCAGCGGCACAACCTTCCAGACCGCCATGTGGGGCGGTCTGAAAGGTTGGTTCACATAACCGCCTTGTGGGGCGGTGTTGTGAGCTGTCATCATTGTAGATAAAAAAAATCCTTCTCTAGTGTGTAAGTATTCTGCCTGCAGGCAAGATTGTAATGGCTGTTTCAGAGTGAGTTCTCATGTTTAAGCTGATATTTGAACCTTCCAGTAGGCGGATCGCGGACCCTATGGCCATCATGACAAATCGGAGGTTGAGGGCTGCCTTATATGCTGCCCTGGTGATGGTGTTTATTTTAACATATTCCGCGTGGGTAAATTACTGGAACGGCAGCCTGTGCAATGCCCGTCTCGTGATGTGTGCCTGCACAAGTCTTGTCGTATTCTTTTCCTCTTTCGAGGTCTTCCTTGGTTACGTGTATTACAATGTGGGCCAAATCGGCAAAGATTTTCTATTCTGTGCTGATTGTGAAATCGCCTCTGCCGCTTCTCTGTAGGCCAATGACGATTCTGAACCGTTTTTAGGGTGATTTTTATATTGCCTGCGGGGCGCCATCCAACAGTTTTCGCCAGAGCTTGCCGCGGTGACAGGGCTGCATAAAGTGTGAAAAGTAATTAAAATGCTGTTACCGGTGTTTTTTTCTTATTAGCAGACGTTTTAGTTAGCTTCCGGTCTTATTCTAAGCTTTACTTGGTTTTTGAGAGCCTGACGGTAATCTTTTGCCCCCGTTTTTAGTACAGTGACACCAGATTGGCGCCGGCATCGGTTCCGGTGGCAGGGACGGTTTGAGGGCACGACGCAAGTTGCAGGAGCGGCTGGGCACCGCATACAAGGTAAATGTCACTGGTAGCGAATCTTCCATAGAAGTCCATACGTTCAGGAAATGGCGGATCTTAAGCTGCTCACGGGGCTTAGCGCCATCTTTGTGAGGAGGGAACAAGTCCGGTGGAACGAAAAATAAACCAGATGTGACGGAAGCTTCCGTCAAAAAGTGACGTCATCTTGGTGGCACTATCGCGAAAAGGTGATTTCAAAATAGCTTTACAGGCCTATGATCGCTAAGGGCTCATGTCATTGCCATCCGACGCAAGTTGCTGAGCCCTTGGCGAGTGTGCTTCAAGTCAACGCCAGCTTATCTAGTAAGTACAGACTCGTGACTAGAGAAACGTACTCAAGCATACTGTCGTATGATTCGCCTCGGTGTTGCTGAAAGCATCTTGCATTTCCTCTGAAACTTTATTCTGTATTCATGTAATCCACTGCTGTATTAAAGCAAGCAGTTGGGTGTTTACCCTTATTGCAGTGGGTGGCAAACCGGGACCAGGCACGTACCCCCCCGCACCAAATTTTCTTCTGCAATGGGACACAGAGCACAAAATGACGATCGGCCACACTCGTCTGCTGCCCGCCCCCTTCTTCATATAAAAAAAATGGGCACAGAGCAGTAATTTTTTGCTGAGGTACTTTGTGGCCTATTCTATATGTGTTAGTTGACTACGTTCTGAAAGCATTTAGGATTTAGAAACATCCCCCTCGTGAGGGGCACGATCAAATTCAGAGCATTTCCGGGGGCGCACGACGTTAAGTAGTTTGCGTTACGTTAATGTTGTTGCACTTGTTGCTGTTGGTTGTCGTATTGTAAATGAGGAGACGTAATTACGTGGTCACGTGACATCATTTATTACAGGTGGGTATGATTATTATTCTTCTCTTCTCTTCTCTCTCTTTTCTCCTCTGGCTGTTGTTGCGTCGTCGACGTCTAGATGCCTCTGGTTGAGTTAGTCCCCCCATTCGAGGGAGTCGATGGGAGACGTCATTGTTGAAGTTGTTCTTGTTCTTGCTGCTGCTGTATCAGCAGCTTCTTGACGTAGTTTGAATGAGTCAAGGATATAAGGCGCGTTCGTAGCCTTCCATTCTGTGTCGGCTTTGTGGCGCAGTGGGTAGAGCACCATGTACCTTGCGTTCCGCCCGCAGGGTCGTGGGATCGAAACCAGGCGCCGGTAAGTATTATTTTTTTATATAGTGTAGGGGGAGGGGTGAGTCAAGGATATAAGGCGCGTTCATAGCCCTCCATCCTGTGTCGGTTTTGTGGCGCAGTGGGTAGAGCACCATGTACCTTGCGTTCCGCCCGCAGGGTCGTGGGATCGAAACCAGGCGCCGGTAAGTATTATTTTTTTTATATAGTGTAGGGGGAGGGGTGCGGACTACGATGGACAACTAGAACGGGTGACATCGTGAGTTAAAGAAATGCTCTGCATTTAAAACGTGCCCCCGTCTTCCCGATACACATTTCTGCCTAGGCCACTGTTTATTTGATTGCGTCTCACATGCTTAGGTTGGGTGCGTGCGTGCCTTAAGTATAGATCAAGGTTATATAATAGTACTTGCGCAGTTTTTGTGCTTCAGTTCTAAGAGAAGATATAACGCATAGTCATGCCATTATCATGACATTTCAATTTCATTCCAAAATAAACGTGAATCAACTTTATTACACTGTGCAAAAATGAGCACGTATGGAAATAAGTACAAAATATTTGTTGGCCCTACATGATTATGATTTTCTTTACGCGCATAAATTGACTTTACCCGTAGCACACAGCATTATGAGAAATGAAATTATTAACAACAGAACTACTTGCAAACAAGAGAAAAGAGAAAACCCGGCCACACAAATGCCGATTCACGAGTGTGCGGGGAGCACACCACTCTGAACCGAAGCTGTCCCGGCGTCTTATCAAGTACACATGGGTTTATACAGTACTTTACGCAGGATTCAGGCCTGCAATTCCATGGTTGCATCGTTTAAGCCAGTGTCGCAACAGATAAATAAAAATGGGAAAAAAAGGCCGCGTATCTGCTCCTTTCGTCGCAAATGTCGACAAAGGTAATAAAAAGAGAAAAAAAAAATGGCCGCGTATATGCTCATTCTGTTGAAAATGTTGACAAAGACGATATGTCGACATTTTCCAAGTGAATGGCTCTCTTTCCGCTCACCTCTCCCTTTTCCGTCGCGCTCCTCCCAAGGTAAACACGCTAAAGATTAATTCAAGCCAATTTAAATCTACCGCGTTCCACTGCTCCAGGCCGGGTGCTTCGATGGCAGCGCTACCGTAAGGCGGAGACGCGCGTCAATTGAGGCGCCCTTCTTGAACGTTTATAGAACCACGTTGCCCTACTCCACGTGTGTTCCAAGCTGAACGTGGAACCTATCTAGTGGAACCTTCTGTAAATGTTGCCGCTTTATTTCTTAAATTCCGCCAGAAGCTATAGTGGCGCGGGCGAGAGTAGGAGACAGAGTGAATTTTTTTCTGCAGCGGATGTAGTATTTCATTTCGCAAAAATCAAGCATCTATTATTTTTTTAATCAAGAAAACCTTATTGCGCAGGTTTTGTTTCACTTTGGCCGGGTGGCTGAACCGAGTCATAGACAGAAATACAGACAGACAGACCAAAATTTGTGGGTTCGAGTAAGTCAAGCAAGACGTCTTTAAAAATGGATCAATGCAAAAGAAACCGACGTAAGTAAGTAAAAACACATAGCAGCAAAGATGTGGCAGCAGCGCAGCACAGAGCAGCAGAACACAGTACTGCGATGGAAAGATTGCTTGCGCCTGGAAGCGCGGGGAGAAACGATCACTACAAGCGTTGTAATGCAATAGAGAAGGCACGGAGATAGACAATAAAGGTGAATCGTTCGAATCCGAGTGGCACACAATACTTGCACGATTGGAGTACGCTGAGAAGATTTAGAGTATTTGACACCACTTGCCCCCAGCCAAAACTGAGGTGAAATCAAGCGATAACTTTTTTCAAAGCACCACGATGTCCCCTTACACAATTCCCCGTGCACGTATTACCAGTACTATAGTTTTGCCTTACCTTCTGGAAATGACAGGAAAACTGTGCAGTGAAACGCAAGGCGTACGGGAGTTGCTGTTGCAACCTTGTACAGAACATCGTTTCCGTGGGTACCGAGGAAAGCGCTCCGCGCCAACCGCTGGCAGCATAGCCCAGTAGGACAGCGTGCCCCGTCAGGCACGGCACTGGACGGGTTCACCCGCGATACAGCGCACCTCAGAAATCCACGCACAGCAAAAATTAAGTTCACACCAAGTCAATAAGGAAAATGAATGCAAATGCGCAACGCCAAAGCACGTCAGGAGCTTTTCGCAGCAGACGACCTATACGCGCGCCTTTCCGAACACTAGAAGACTGCATTTTAAGTGCAATGCACTTCTTAAGCGACGCTGAACCTGCGTCCACCGGCGATGTCCGCGCACGTGGACATGGGCGCGCGCAGCCTGGCCGCTGACATGGCACATACCCACGTGGGGGATTGGTCAGGAATCTTCTCGTCTACCTTGGCAACGGGGGGAGATGGGCGCGCGTTGCCTGGCCGCTGACATGGCACATACCCACGTGGGGGATTGGCCAAGAATCGGGCGTGAGAAGGGCTAATGCACCTGCTTAAAGGAGTACTGACACGAAATTTCAAAGCTGAGATCCGCTCTAGCAATCAAGTACAACGAAACACAAATAGGTGTCTGTGAATAAATGCATCTTTCTTTCTTTGTAGTTGTGTGTGTGTGTGTGATCTCTCTTTCGCGAACATTACCGAACCGCGCAAATTCAACTCGTGCACTCGCACTTTCACATTCTTCCCCTCGGGGAAATGCGGGGAATTTTCATTCCTTTAAATCCGGCACGAAAGCTCGTTCCTCGTTCCTTTCCCATTTTGAAACGAGTTCCTATCAGAAGTTCCTTTATTGCGAAAGGAACGCGTTCCAATTCCACTTAGAACATTTGAACGTGTCTTTAAATTGAGGTTACATTTCAGTTTTTAAATTAAAGTATCGTGTCGGATAATCCTAAGGCGAAATAAACTGAGAAGTTTAAATTTAAAACACGGCCCGGGGGTTTTAAATTTAAATTTAAAACCCCCGCGCCATGACTCGAGTGTCTACGACATGTCTACTACACTCTCGACATGTCGTAGACACTCGAGTCGCGGCCCGGGGGTTAAAAAGAAGGTCCCCTTCACCCCGAGTAGTCCGAGTGGCGCTGACTACCACCCCCTAGTGCAGGAAACAAAAATACCTAAACATAAATACCCGAGAAAGTGGTGGTGAAACAGCCCCGCCGGTAGCGTAGTGGTTATCGCACCAGACCGGTATTTCGGAGGTAGTGTGTTCGGATCCCACCCGGCGGGCATTTTTTCACCACTTTCTTTCTGACTCCAAAAATTCTTTACCTGTTTCTATGACGAACCACAACCTCCCTTTTGGTTTCCGAGGTTTTCTTGACTGCCAGCCCTTATATATACACACACACACACACACACACACACACACACACACACACACACATATATATATATATATATATATATATATATATATATATATATATACAGAAAGATAGGGCAGCAGTCTACAACGCCAAAGGAGGCATAGGGGTGTGGTTAGGCTCTTTTTTCTTTTTCACTACGGTTAATGAAGTAAACATTTTTTTTAATATACAGAAGAAATAAAGAAAGAAAAACACGCGCCCAGAGTGGGGACCGAACCCACGCCTTTCGATTACATGTCGAATGCCTTACCAATTCGGCTATCTGGGCAACTGTGTTCTCCTTCACTTTCTGGGCTATTTATATTTACTAGAAGTGTATCTGACGCTTGAGGGTGGTAGCCAGCGCCACTCTGACTACACGGGGAGAAGGGGACCTTCTTTTCAACCCCCGGGGCGTGACTCGAACGTCTACAGCCTGTCATGAGCGGGTAACTGGCGGGAAGCCCTCTTATGCTACCTAGGCATCAAGGCTGCCAGAACCGAGACCCTCGCTAGGCTTTCGCAGAATAATATAGTAAGGAAATGAGGGGCTCGTTGAGGAAAATACAGAAAGATAGGGCAGCAGTCTACAACGCCAAAGGAGGCATAGGGGTGTGGTTAGGCTCTTTTTTCTTTTTCACTACGGTTAATGAAGTAAACATTTTTTTTAATATACAGAAGAAATAAAGAAAGAAAAACACGCGCCCAGAGTGGGGACCGAACCCACGCCTTTCGATTACATGTCGAATGCCTTACCAATTCGGCTATCTGGGCAACTGTGTTCTCCTTCACTTTCTGGGCTATTTATATTTACTAGAAGTGTACCTGACGCTTGAGGGTGGTAGCCAGCGCCACTCTGACTACACGGGGAGAAGGGGACCTTCTTTTCAACCCCCGGGGCGTGACTCGAACGTCTACAGCCTGTCATGAGCGGGTAACTGGCGGGAAGCCCTCTTATGCTACCTAGGCATCAAGGCTGCCAGAACCGAGACCCTCGCTAGGCTTTCGCAGAATAATATAGTAAGGAAATGAGGGGCTCGTTGAGGAAAATACAGAAAGATAGGGCAGCAGTCTACAACGCCAAAGGAGGCATAGGGGTGTGGTTAGGCTCTTTTTTCTTTTTCACTACGGTTAATGAAGTAAACATTTTTTTTAATATACAGAAGAAATAAAGAAAGAAAAACACGCGCCCAGAGTGGGGACCGAACCCACGCCTTTCGATTACATGTCGAATGCCTTACCAATTCGGCTATCTGGGCAACTGTGTTCTCCTTCACTTTCTGGGCTATTTATATTTACTAGAAGTGTATCTGACGCTTGAGGGTGGTAGCCAGCGCCACTCTGACTAAGTGGCGCTGGCTACCACCCTCAAGCGTCAGATACACTTCTAGTAAATATAAATAGCCCAGAAAGTGAAGGAGAACACAGTTGCCCAGATAGCCGAATTGGTAAGGCATTCGACATGTAATCGAAAGGCGTGGGTTCGGTCCCCACTCTGGGCGCGTGTGTTTCTTTCTTTATTTCTTCTGTATATTAAAAAAAATGTTTACTTCATTAACCGTAGTGAAAAAGAAAAAAGAGCCTAACCACACCCCTATGCCTCCTTTGGCGTTGTAGACTGCTGCCCTATCTTTCTGTATTTTCCTCAACGAGCCCCTCATTTCCTTACTATATTATTCTGCGAAAGCCTAGCGAGGGTCTCGGTTCTGGCAGCCTTGATGCCTAGGTAGCATAAGAGGGCTTCCCGCCAGTTACCCGCTCATGACAGGCTGTAGACGTTCGAGTCACGCCCCGGGGGTTGAAAAGAAGGTCCCCTTCTCCCCGTGTAGTCAGAGTGGCGCTGGCTACCACCCTCAAGCGTCAGATACACTTCTAGTAAATATAAATAGCCCAGAAAGTGAAGGAGAACACAGTTGCCCAGATAGCCGAATTGGTAAGGCATTCGACATGTAATCGAAAGGCGTGGGTTCGGTCCCCACTCTGGGCGCGTGTTTTTCTTTCTTTATTTCTTCTGTATATTAAAAAAAATGTTTACTTCATTAACCGTAGTGAAAAAGAAAAAAGAGCCTAACCACACCCCTATGCCTCCTTTGGCGTTGTAGACTGCTGCCCTATCTTTCTGTATTTTCCTCAACGAGCCCCTCATTTCCTTACTATATTATTCTGCGAAAGCCTAGCGAGGGTCTCGGTTCTGGCAGCCTTGATGCCTAGGTAGCATAAGAGGGCTTCCCGCCAGTTACCCGCTCATGACAGGCTGTAGACGTTCGAGTCACGCCCCGGGGGTTGAAAAGAAGGTCCCCTTCTCCCCGTGTAGTCAGAGTGGCGCTGGCTACCACCCTCAAGCGTCAGATACACTTCTAGTAAATATAAATAGCCCAGAAAGTGAAGGAGAACACAGTTGCCCAGATAGCCGAATTGGTAAGGCATTCGACATGTAATCGAAAGGCGTGGGTTCGGTCCCCACTCTGGGCGCGTGTTTTTCTTTCTTTATTTCTTCTGTATATTAAAAAAAATGTTTACTTCATTAACCGTAGTGAAAAAGAAAAAAGAGCCTAACCACACCCCTATGCCTCCTTTGGCGTTGTAGACTGCTGCCCTATCTTTCTGTATTTTCCTCAACGAGCCCCTCATTTCCTTACTATATTATTCTGCGAAAGCCTAGCGAGGGTCTCGGTTCTGGCAGCCTTGATGCCTAGGTAGCATAAGAGGGCTTCCCGCCAGTTACCCGCTCATGACAGGCTGTAGACGTTCGAGTCACGCCCCGGGGGTTGAAAAGAAGGTCCCCTTCTCCCCGTGTAGTCAGAGTGGCGCTGGCTACCACCCTCAAGCGTCAGATACACTTCTAGTAAATATAAATAGCCCAGAAAGTGAAGGAGAACACAGTTGCCCAGATAGCCGAATTGGTAAGGCATTCGACATGTAATCGAAAGGCGTGGGTTCGGTCCCCACTCTGGGCGCGTGTTTTTCTTTCTTTATTTCTTCTGTATATTAAAAAAAATGTTTACTTCATTAACCGTAGTGAAAAAGAAAAAAGAGCCTAACCACACCCCTATGCCTCCTTTGGCGTTGTAGACTGCTGCCCTATCTTTCTGTATTTTCCTCAACGAGCCCCTCATTTCCTTACTATATATATATATATATATATATATATATAGTCCGAGTGGCGCTGGCTACCACCCCCTAGTGCAGGACACAAAAAAATACCTTAACATAACTACCCGAGAAAGGGCTGGGGAAACAGCCCCGCCGGTAACGTAGTGGTTATCCTACCAGATCGGTATTCTGGAGGTCGTGGGTTCGGATTCCACCCGGCGGGCATTTTTCACCACTTTCATTCTGACTCAAAAAATTCTTCATCTGTTTCTATGACCCACCACAACCTCCCCTTTGCTTTCCGAGGTTTTTTTGACTGCCAAACCTTATTTTCTGTCTTATTTCACCGAGCCCCTCATTTCTCCCTATATATATATATCTATATATATATAATCCAGGGAGTAGTAGAACTTTGAAGATGGTAGAGAACACAAGAGAAGAAAAACTTCGAACAAGGTAAAAGCACGATTGTAGCCTACGTTTCAGCAAAGAGAACTTGCTTTCCTCAGGGCCCTGAGGAAAGCAAGTTCTCTTTGCTGAAACGTAGGCCACAATCGTGCTTTTACCTTGTTGGAAGTTTTTCTTCTCTTATATATATATATATATATATATATATATATATATACATGAATGAAGTACGATGGGGCCGGTAAAAATGTACAGTGAAAGAGAAGACTAAAGGGTAACGCTTGCCCCAAGCCGAAACGTTAATAAATTTTCGTTCGTTACCCTTTAGTCTTCTCTTTCAATGTATATATATATATATATATATATATATATATATATATATATATATATATATATATATATATATATATATATATATATATATATATATATATATATATATATTATAGCATGAGAAGTATTTTGCGAGGGCAGCAATTCATGCGGCACGTCGTGCAGTTGTTGCTAAAAACAAAGAAACGAAAATATAGCGGGAGGCGTTAAAGAAAGAAAGCGTCATCATTTCTTGTCTGTCTAAACCGAAGGTGAGGCTTGGCTAGATGCACACGCTTTGTCGCTAACACAGCGCTTCTCGCAGACCCTTCGCTCGATCGCCATGACAACCGTGCTTCGCGTTCTAACCGTCTGATTGTTGCCACGTTTGCTTGCTTAAGTGGCGGAATTGGGTGCCCGTCGCTGCCTTTGCTGTTCACCAGTATGGTCTTTCACCGTTATTCATATAAAATAAACGTTTATTCCTCCTCCTCCTCCAGCCACTTACTTGCCCCTCCACGCGCGGAACTTTGCGCTGGGTCGCCGAGAGACAGGCGCGCCAGGCTTCGAAGAGACGCCTCTTGATGCCCACCAGGTTTTGTCACGAAAATACGATGCGTATTTCTTATACCCATAAAATTATAACTCTGCTCACTGGAGGCAGCAGCACTTGGAGACAGTTAAGCATTGGAACAGGATAACCTGCTTCGGCGATTCAGGCGCCCTGTACGGCAATGCAGTATCTGCAGGTAAGTACGTAGCTTTCATACAGACACAAGCACAGCCAATTGAAATAGTTGTGTAGAATTTATTACAAAGTATTTTTATTATGCCCGAGATGTTTTCAAGAGGAAGGTATGACATGTATCGTCCCGTTAGAACCTTTGTACGGAGAATAGGGTTACATGAATGCACGCTCACGGCAGCAGATGCCCAGGCATGCGGCAGGGCAAGTCACGGCGCGCGAAACCCGTACGGAATACGAGGCCCGCGTAATATGTCACCTGAGAAAAAAAATTACACCATCTTCCCGCGGGGAACCCTGATGAGGATGCAAAGCATCGTGGCGGTTCCGTGTGGTTCCATTGTGTTGCCGTTATGTTGAGTGATCTGGTTTTTACTAGCGCCAGAGGGAATTCCGCGTCCGGGTCCACAACGGTGGCAAAGGCACGCAAGTGCTGTTGTGTTCCGGTGAGTAGGCGGTGGTTCTCGAGGCGCCGAAACTCGTCCATCATGTTCTTGTCGATGTTGTCTCTGTGGTAGAATCGGTAGTCTCCGTCAGCTTTGGTGAGGTAAAGGTTGTTGACATTGGTGCACCGGCTGAGAGCAATGTACACGACTTCCTCTTCGCATCTTTGTTGTTGTTGTTGTTGTTGTTCCTTCACAAAATGGCGCATACCCAATCAGGGGATCGGCCAAACATCAGTTGCTAATTCGAATGAGATTGCTGCCTAGGTGGATGATTCAAGGAAAGTTAGAAAATTTTGGAAGCTTTTTTCTTCTTGTTGTTGAGGAATCGAGATGGGAAATTAGTCAAAATTGAAACAAAATAAATAGAGAAAGAAAGAAAGAAAGACGAAGAAGAAGAAGAAGAAGAAGAAGAAGAAGAAGAAGGAGGAGGAGGAGGAGGAGGAGGAGGAGGAGGAGGAGGAGGAGGAGGAGGAGAAGGAGAATAATAATTATTATAAAAAAAACGGCAATGGAAACGTTTGGAGGGCTCTTTGTCTTGTCGTTCTTCTTCTTCTTCGGCGGTTCCCCTACGGGAAGATGACGACGGTGGTTGAACGCGAACCTATCTCGTGATGGATTCTTTGGTTGGCCAATCCCTAGGGGCATCCTGCCACAATCAGCATCAGAGGCGCTGCGGACGGGGCCGGTTGAGCTGCAAGGCGCGTGGCGCTTCCCGCCACAGCTTTCCCACGGGAAATTCAGCATACCCCTCTAAAGTTTTCAGTTCGTCGTTTCCGTTGACGTTCAGCTTCGCGTGCCTTCGTTGTATCAGTAGCTTCTTGACGTAGTTTGAATGAGTCAAGGACATAAGGCGCGTTCGTAGCACTTGCTCCTGCCCCGAATTTGTAGCGTAGTGGGAAGAGCACCGCGTACCTCCCGTTGCGGCCAGAGAGTCGTGGGATCGAAACCGGGCGCCGCTAACTATTTCTTTTTTTTTTATAGTGTAGTATCGCGGAGCTGTGGGTGTAAGAGGAGAGTTGCGTATGCGCAGCGCAGTGAGCGTGTGGACGGCGCCGCCATCAACGACGCAGGACCAGGCGAGCCTAAGAAATGCTCCGCATTTAAAAAAATCTCCTTAGTTTTCCCAAAGGTTACCCTGACCGCGCCATACTCAGCGACAACTTGAACGATTGGTTCACCAGCTACAACAGCAAGAAAGTTTGAGGGTAACTGTTGACACCATTCAATCTTCCCTTCCAACCGCTCGAAAATCTGACACGGAGCACAAAAAGCTTTAGGAGATTGAAAAGCAGAAGCTGCCGGGAACCACACAGAGATCGCTTTAGGCAATTTAAAAGATGCCAAACCACCTCATTTACAATAATAATGCTCAGAGGTGACGTCATACTGAATTTTTCAGTAAAAAAATCAAGGCACTTTGCAAAAATCTCTATGTTGCTGGAGGTCGAACCCATGCTAATTGCTTCAGAAGCCGCCACCCTACGCCTAGGCCAGTGAGATCCAGCAGTCGTTTTTGTTTTACAGTAGCTCAAGAGAATAGAAATCTCCCAAGCGACCCAGTAGCTGGCACTGTATGCGTACTGGACGGCAAGCCATTATCATTATCATCGGCACCACCATCATAATCACCCTCACGTGCCGCACTTCCATACGTATCTGGGAACGCAATTTCGCCGTTGCTGCGAATCCACTGTGCGATAAAAGCGAGCAACACTTAACACTTGCGGGTAACGGTGGGTTGTCGGCATGATTACGTGTCTACGAAATCCTCATTATATCGGGTCTTTAACAGCTCCCTTTTATTGCTTTATTTATTGATTGACTGAGTAAACATCATTGCACCAAGCAAGTGCTATAAAAATACTAACATAGTTCACTCCTTGACAACGAACATAGTGTCTCATGGTGAGCGCACCTTTCCTTGTCAATCCTCCCGAGTGGCTGTGAGCCACCACCTCCAACATACCATTCGAACTCATGAACATCTAGTGAAAAATGGTGCTTGGCCGGCTGTGATTTTCGCCACCCTGTGTACAACAGGAGCTTTCATTGCGGATTATTCAGTTTGGAATATAGAGGTTCAGTGCAGCACGGGTTATTTCGTTCACTTTCTGTCTCGAACGGTGCTTTCTTATCGGCAAAAGTTCGTGATCGGTTAGGCCTACTAAAACGCGCCTTCGGGTGCAGTTGGTGTAAACCCTCTCCATTACTTTATTCCTGAGATTTCTTTTTTCCGAAGCACGTTCATATTTGGGGATATCTTAAAACAATTAGTAGTTATTGTGTCTTGCGGTTAGCGGCGTGCCCTTTCTTGCTCTGTGTCCGAAGTAATCAGTTTTTTAGGCTTTGGTATGGACATTAGGCCCGTGGCATGAAGGAGAAAAAGGCACCGGATCGACCTTCGGTAGGTGGCACTGTGTATTGACACAAAAGTCATCGTCTTCATCCACTGACACGCCTGTCGGGCATGCTGTGCTTGTGAACCATTCTCGCGCGCTCGAATGTCACGCGCGTTGCCGGAACATCCCCTCGTTCGACGGTTCTCGGATAAAAATGAGCACCGCGACGCGGCCCCTGCACACCAAGGTCGGCTCCAGCCCAGGCCTCTGGGACCGACTGCCCACCGCAGGAACCGGCAGGTGAGTTAATGACGGGGTGCTCACCACGGCTTTCTGTCTGTGATTCGTAGCTAAGTGGCCCGCTGCAGTCAGCAAGATTGGGGGGTTCCAAGTGAGGGATCGCACCCACATCATCTGGGCATGCCCCCAGGACCCTTTCCCCGAAATCCCTTCTGAGGAGAGGTGGGAGGCCTCGCTTCGCAGCCCCGACCCGGACCTACAGGTACGCCTGGTCAAGAGGGCGGAAGAGGTCGCCGAAAGGCATCGGCCTACGGTCACCACGAGCTCTTCCACCTAACTCAAGGAGAAGACGACCTGGTGGGGTGGACGTTCAGCCCTTACCCGTCGCCAACATAAGGACTTCAATTCTCATTGGTCGCTTCCTCAGCCGATAAAGTGTTTTCTCCCCCTCTCTCTCTCCCACAGTGACGGGAGTTGAGGACGGCTCCACTATGCGTATCCGGTGGCTTTTCTAGTGGGTTTGAAGAGGAACGCGGTGCTGATTTGGCGCGTTGTTTTGCTGCTGCGTGTACGCTGACCGCGCACAGATTGATTTGTTATTTTGGGGCTTAGAACCGTTTTAGGATAATGCAGACTCTCTGCAATCAATAAATTAGCGCCGCCAAAGGTGTGATCACGTATGTGGTTGTTTTGTCGTCGTGCACGGCAAAACTTCTACGACGCACGCTGGTTTCTGTCGCGGCCGATCTCGCATCCTGAACTGCGAACGACCATGCGGGGTCTGTATCGTTTGTGGCGCGTTAACGCTTATGTATATAGTGCTTCTCGTGTGCCAAAGTTCCGCGCTCGCGATTCACGAAGGGGGAAATGAGTGGCGTGGTTGTGTGATTCTGTCTACTTGCTTCTAGAAAAAACCACGAAGTAGGCTTCATAATAATGGACTCGCGGTGACTAGGGCAACGTTATAAACCAGCTCCCTTGTTGCCGCGAAGGACCAATGCACGTGCTGCGCATTGCGTGTGCTGGGCTTCTGTGCTTTTTCTGAACTTCCAAGAACACGACGCTTGCTTTCATGGATCCCTGATTTTGTGTCTCATTTCTCGGGTGCCGTAGACGCCAAGGCGCGGTTTTCCCGCACAGGTTTTGAGCGGCGTCGGCATAATGCTCTTTCCCTGAAGCTTTCGCCGTACTTTTCTCCACGGCTTTCGTGCTCGCTCTACCTCGTCTGCCTTCGGTGTACTCTTCGTTCGCTGGGTTACATCGAGGGACGACGGCTCCACAAAACCACAGGAGCAGAAGCTTAAAATGGCCAGCAGATAAAATACATGTTTGTTTTATTCGAAGGATTTAGTGTTTTATAGCACCCTCTGTGCTTGTCCGGCAGCAAACGATGCTGTAGTCACTGAGAAACTAAACATTTTAAGCCAGAATGTCAATCCCCACGCCAAATCGTGTGTTTTCGTGACGTCGAAAATGATGTATGTGCCTTAGAGTTGTTCCTTAAAACTAAAGGTAGCCGGCTGACCAAGGCTACTACCGCTCGATAGACGACGGTTTAGTTTATATTGTTGCAGGGTCACTTTCATAATGGCGCTGCAATACCCCTGAAGTGCCAGTGTTGGCACTTTGCTTGTGGCTGTGCTTCTATGAACCTTCCGTATTTTTATTACGGTTCATACTAATCGTTTCTTAACGCGTATGCTATGACTCGACTAACGCGACCATGTAATTGCCCGTGCCACTTCTCCCAGTTGGTCAGGGTTTTGACAGGCAAGTCCAACGCCTCCGACGGCTGCGTTTGGCAGTGTCAGTCGACAAATTGCCGCACTAACTGCTTCGGAATATACGTTTTCGTTCGTTACTTTAATTTTTCACCCCATCATTCTTAGTGCTAGAAGAAAGTATGCGCCCTAAATTTAAGCGCGAATAGCTCGTTCGGCAACCTTATAAGCCGACATGGGCGGTTATACGCTTGCCGACATTCTGAGCCGACATGGGCGGTTATATGTGCAATATGCTGCTGTGAACTTCGCACAATGGCTAACGGAACAGCCGAAGATGCCAGAGGAGACCCCAAAACGTGTAATAGAATTAAACAGTTACGTCAGGCAGACAGTTGAAGATTGAGTTAGTCTTTGTGGAGTGACAGTTTGAGAGAGAGAGAGAGAGAGAGAGAGAGAGAGAGAGAGAGAGAGAGAGAGAGAGAGAGAGAGAGAGAGAGAGAGAGAGAATAAACGTTTATTCGAGCAAATGGTCACTCGGTGGGTGCATTGGACACAGTTGAGGTAGTACCTTTGGGCCTTGGCTGCAGCTGCGCCGCGGGTGACCACAGGCTTTCCCTCTGCTCGCAGTACATCTTTCAGATGGGGTGTGCGGGCAAATGCACACGAGGTAGGTGGTATTGGGCGAGCAAAGAGGTGACAGTTTAGGGGGTACTGTGTAGGGTAGAAAGAGGGGGATAGTTGTGTTGTAATAGGTCTTAGCAAATGACGCAAGATGAATGTTTCCTCCTTGGTTAGTCGAGGGTGGGGTTGAGGCCGGGTAAAGCCAAGGTTGCGATAGGGGTGGAGGATGACGTTTGGTGTGGTCGAACACCGGGAGGTAGGAAAGACTGGCATCTACCTAAAATGCAGACTTAGTTTTTCAAATGAAATCTTTCCCTTGTAGCAGTATGGTTGCAGTTCCGGTGGTGTCAAATGTTCTCCTCTTCGTATACATCTGGTGATCGAACGTACGATAGATGGCGAAATTCTGGTAAACTCAACGACAAAGTACTCGTCTGTATGATCCAATCATATGTTTTGCCCACGTGGCCGCTTAGGATCTTGAAGGCATCACAGAAACAGGCAGCAATAGTTGCCAGTAGCCGTAGTGAAACCTGTGTGCGCAAATGGGTCAGAAAAGCGCCTGTATGCTTCCATGTTATTATGTAACCGGCAGCCCATCTGAACTTACTTTCTCCAATGATTTTCTTTGTGAGGCGCCTTGCCTCACAATGCGGGAAAAAATAGTCGTTGGCAGCGTTATTTATACCCGTCTTCCCTGTGGGACTGGCGTATGGACAAGCTGAATACGTCTCCACCTTTTACGTAGGCCAAGGGTGTCTGAAATGTCGGGGCGCGTGCTACCGGACGCCACCACAGCCGGCCGGCCTTTCCCCCCCGGAAGGAACCTTGGCTGCCGGCTGTCACACGGAGACCAAAGCAGTTTCGAAACTTGGCTGAAGCACCTCAATGGCACCGAAGGAGGTGTCAGAGGCAGGCCAGACGAAACTGTCGGCTCATTTAAAAGGTGACCAACCGTTCTTGGCGTTCTGTTTGTTTTAGGCTAAGTGCCAGTGTTACCGCTGCAGAATAACCATTTATGCACGTGTGAATGGCAACTAGTTGGATGGCAGGTTACCGGTTATGCTACGTCAACGTGATGCACGCGTCTCTGCCAAGTTCTTTTAAAGCCATTGGGGTTCCATGACACAAAATACCAGCCCGCAATACCTTGGCCTGGCGGAGGTGTGATGGGCATAGTGAGTGTCGTTTTCCTAGTTTCTGATTGCCACTAAGATGTAGAAGGGTATCCTCCTAGGACACCTGAGGGGGCATGTTCTCTTTGTCGAAAATTTGAAGGTTTGTTGAAGTGTGCGGCATTAAGCGCGTTAAAGCTTGATTCTTCGCAAAGTAGTGTTTGCGCTTTCATTTTAGATAGCTGTTATATGCTGCTGTGTTATCGTTGGGGACCGCATAAGCTGGAGGTGAATACATCTCTATCTCTCGGCGTAGGTCAAGGGACTGTTCCACGTTGGGACGCAGGCTATGGGACCCTGGTCGCTCCCGCACCCACGCAGCCCGCCGGCCGTTCCCGCCCAGAACCTTGGTAGCCGCCAGCAAACCGGAGGCTCAAGCCCACCTCGGAGAAGCACGGGAGCGAGGGGCCGGGTGAGTGTCATTTTCCGCGCCTCTGAAAGGCAGGTGCAGGACAAGATCCTCCTGCGACCACTCTGAGAACAGATTCTCTTGGTGCACCCTGTCTTTTGTCCCAGTAAGCAATGCGTGTGGAGGTCTGACCGTGGCCAACATATTTTATCAGACCGGCTTCACTCAGTTGCCTAGTTCCACTGTGCCATACCTAGCTCGACACAACGCGCACGTTGAAGGGCGCTCAATGGCTACCGGCTGCCGGGAATATATCCAACACATCCGGTCGCCAGAACTTCATTGCAGGTTTGGCCTTTGGCTCTTTGAACTGCTAATTCGGCATTTTTGCTCACTTAACTTTAGTAGCTACTTTGAGCACACTTCCACACCGGTGGTATTCTCCGCGCGGTAAAGAGTAACATAAACACAGTTTTTTGTCAAGTGGGTGTGACGGTTAGAGATTTGTATGGATATCGGACGTCGTCAGGAAAAAGCTCGTTGGTATAGGAGTCTAAATAGAAAAAAAATACCAAAAATTACATGCGAAGAGTATCTGAATGATTTCCTGTAATAGCCCCTTAGACTTGAGACCCAGCACTGACGGAATAGTTTGAGTCAACCTAGGTGAGCCGTAACGTTGGAGTCATGAGGGCATAACATAAACGCAGTATTAACAAAAACTTAGTCCGGTACAAGTAAAATAACATTACATCCAACTTAAGTTTTTATTGCGGGAGGAGAAACTCTGTGGTACAAGCTGAAACAACGCGTCACATTACCCCCCAATTCGCGAAACAAACACCGGAAAAAAATGTTCTTCAATCACTCACAGCGTGAAGGTCGCCCCCTCCAACCCTAAAATACTGGTACTTGTTTCCTAATTGTCCATGTCTGTTTTCGGAATACAGTTGTGCAAGTCCAGTAAACATTAAAATATGATGCATGAGACAGGTCTTTGTTTCGGTTCCGGGAGCAGATATGCTCGATTGATTGCGGGTTTTAATGCGCCGATGCTTCACAGGGGATCGGGAGCGCCGCTGTGGAGTGCTCTGAGTTAACTTTGACCACCTGGGGATCTTTAACATTCGCCGAAATGTTAAGCGCACGGGCGTTTTTTCTTTTCGCCTCCATCGGGAAAGCGGCAGCCGCGGACGGGAATCGAACCCGCGTACTCGAGATGAGCAGCACAAGAAGCAAATATGCTATTTGATAGGTTGCAGTACCTGCGGGCAGTGACATAAGAAATTTACCTCAGGGTCCAGTCTCTGGTGTGTCCAGGTGGTGCATCATGGTCACATTATAGGTGGCAACGCTTTTTCAATGTGCATATTTTTGGTCTAAATAGCTGTTTCGTTCAGATCCAACATGCAATGTCGTGACGTTTGCAACTGTTGACGCTTAGCTCGCACTCGTCATGCAGGCCGCGTGCATGCGGTTGCCTGCATTTCGAAATAATTCGACGACGCTTACCTCACTGGACATCTTTAGGGTATACCGGGACTGTACATGTTGTAGGGCTCAGTTTATTTGCACCAAGAAAAGGTACCGCATTTCTTTCTAAATAGTCTCAACTTTCATTTCTCTTTCATAATGCCATCCCTTTTTTTCGTTATGTAAAAGAACGTGTCATGATGTGAAGCGACCAGTAATAGGTTAGCCGCCACACGGCATGCAATGGCCCAAGGCAAGGCCACCCGACGCTATACGTTACTAGCACTACAGAGAGGTGTACTATGAGGTACAAAGTGTACCTCATACACCTCGCTGTAGTGCTAGTGACGTACAGCATCGGGTGGCCTTGCCTTGGGCCATTGCATGCCGTGTGGCGGCTAACCTATTACTGGTCGCTTCACATCATGACACGTTCTTTACACTTTGTAAAGTCCAATACTCGCTTTTTTGTCACCTCGGCACTACCTCAATTAATCTTATACTCCCACCTCTGGAGGTCGTATATGCGGGAGCATTGAAAAAGGGGAGTCAGCGGTCGCGTTCACCGCTATGAACATTCTGGCTGCATTAGAGCACAAATTTTTTGGGGTATATAATTCAGATGTACTTACCATTCACTTTACTTTTTCCGCTTTTTTTTCTTTTTTCTCTGCGTTGCTTTTGGTTGCCTGTTGCGTTGCTTAGCTTATACTGATTACTCACCCCAAGAACTTGTATATGTGATTACCGTTCACTCGTATAATGTGTTGTTTGTTTGCCGGATCTAATTTATTGCTTGTTGTTATTTATCGAGGGTACCGTTACACTTTTTAACTTTAGAACCGTCGTTTACATATTATTAATACTGTACTGCTTTTTTAAAATCACGAATAAACTGAATCTGAAACTGGAACTTAAATAAAGGTTGCTGGTTGTCTTAGGAATGGCGTCGTTTTCTTTCTGTTGAAGAGCTGAACTGTAGCCGCAGACGCCTCGATTTTACATATGCGTACTATGCGCTTTTTTTTTTCGAGAAGCGATTAATAGGCCGCCGCGAATCCAGTTTTAGCAAGAAGACCTTGAGAGATTAGAGAGATTACAGATCGTAGAGCGTCTGAAATTAAGAGGCGGCGATTTACATGGAATAGCTGCTGCCGTCAGTCTTATATTCGTGTTCTTGGCGCTGTAATCATGTCATTCAGGCTAACCTGTTCTGACATTTTATTCTAACATTCAACGTAAGGGTGTTCAACTTGCTTACTCATATGCTGCTCTGAGCAAGGGTATTCAATTTGCTGGAACTTTTCGAAAATGATTGCTAGCTTTGGGCTAAGTAAACACAGAAATTTGGGGCGCGTGTCGCTTGTTCCCCTGAATCACTGCAAGAGAAGCAAGGCTATCAATCTAGGTACGAGAAAAAAAATACTATTGAGGCATACAAAAATTCTCCGGTGATGTGATAATGCGTTGAGGATCCATTCTCGCTGCGTTTTTCCCAGGTATACGAGCTATAAGAAGTTCATGCGCGAACCCTTAGTCTTGCAGTGAACGTAGGTGGACGGCTGCTGCTAATTGTGATGATGATGGTGATGATGATTATGATGATGAGGATACTGACGATGACGCTTTAAGTTTAAGCGTGCGGGGGAACACAAACGCATCGTGTAGTCCCTGCGGATACGGGTTGCAGAGCTGTCTTTGACTGGAGCAATCGCGTGACGTTAGTTGCGGAAGGCGCGTACCCGTGAGGATTGCACGCGCTGAGGCCTTTCTGCCACGCCGATGGCGCGGCATAGTTGACTATTTAACTACCGCTTGCGGCCGGTAATTAATGTTTATTATGACATAGGCAGCGGTTCCCACTACTGTCTTTCGGGTTCATGTAGCCGCAGCGGCATGGTTCCGCAATGATACAGTGGACGCGTGCAGAAGCTCGGGATGTCAGAGATCAAGGTGCCTTCAAACAGTTCTTTAACAGCAAGCAGACATCCTCGCTGTTACACTACTTGTAAGACCACATCAGCTACGCTTTAACGCTGTTTTTGTATTGTACGAGGGCTCTGCACTGAGTACTCTGCTCGACTAAGTGAAAAACAGTGCAGGAAATCTATTGGTGAAAATCGCTCTTTTTATTGAACGTGAGTGAGGTCCTTCGTGCAAGCGTTTTACAATTTTACAAATTCGAAACTTTAAAATGGAACCATATTTTGAACCTCTATGACTGTTGAAAAAAATGTATGCACTTATAATTTATGTATAACGAATCTCGCGAAGATAAATAATGTTGGTTAACAAAGAATGGGTCTAGTGGAATGATGCGAGACCGCTAACACTGAAAACTTCACGGGTTGTTCAGGTACGCATTATCCCAAAAGAAAGTATTCATGGCACGGATTCGATTCCTGGCTGCTGCGGCCGCTTTTCTGATGGAGGCGAAAAGCAAAAACGCCCGTGTGCACGAGATTTCGGAGCACGTTAAAGTACCCAGGTGGATAAAATTAATCTGGAGCCCTCAGTTACGGCGCGCCTCATCACCTGCGTAGTGTCGGCGCATTAAACCATACAATCAATCAAATATTCATGGCAGGTGCATTCGGCGTTTACCTGCGTTTACTGAAGGCAGTGGCCAATGCAGATGGAGTGCCATCAGCAGCAAAACAATCAACGTGAGCGGAACTGCCTTCGCATGCTTCGTTGACTTTGCCTGGCTGCCAAATGGAGCTCGAAGAGGCTTCCAAGTACGCGCTCATCCTTTTGCAGGACCCTACAGCGAGCTTTGAGCTCCATCGCTTCACAATCCTTCAGCAATAGCTTTAAAATCTATATACAGGGTGATCAAAGTCGACAGTTTTTTTTAAAACTAGGATCTTAGATTTACGCGAAGACCATCCTACAGTGAGGTAATGCACCCAGGGGGACACATAATTAGGAGGTAGTTATTGATGTAGGTGGCTTAATTAACTAAAATTGGTTAATTAACTTTTTAGTGGCTACAGTAACCAGGCATGTTTGTATTGGAAAGTTAGACGCAATCATGTTTGTATGCAGTTTAAATTGGCAGAATTCTGCTAGCGCATCCGTACTCCGAGATATTTAACTGTGAAGTTTAATTGCCGCTCGCACGATTACGCATGCTAGAAGTCAAGACCGGCGCATAGCTCCTCCCTTTTGCTCTGTGTTTCGATAGTGGTTCCGAGTACGGCAGATCGCGATAACGCCAGCCAAGAATGAATGGGCGCCAGTAATCATTTTTGCCTATGCCTCCACCCCTTTGTCTAACTAAACACCGTACACAGCAGGCACGTCACAGAAGGGAGGAGCTTTGCGCCGGTGAAGACTGTCTTGCATGCGTAATCATGCGAACAGCAATTAAACTTAGCCGTTTCATATCTCAGACTGCGGATGCGCTAGCAGAATTCTGCGAACTTAAACTGCATAGAAACATGATTGCGTCTAACTTTCCAATACAAACATGCCTGGTTACTGTAGCCACTAAAAAGTTAATTAACCAATTTTAGTTAACTAGGCCTCCGAAACCTATAATTACCTCCTAATTATGTGTCCTCCTGGGTGCATTACCTCACTGTAGGATGGTCTTCGCGTAAATGTAAGCGCCTAGTTTAAAAAAAAAAAAACTGTCGACTTTGATCACCCTGTATATTGTTTGCTTTTAGCGCCTATAAAGCGACAAATAGTCATTGACACTTGATTGATTTTGTGTTTACTCGTCTACGATTGATACTTCATCTGGGTATGTTCACGACTAATTTCTTCCGATGCGACGTGCGCCAAATAATTTCTTGCCGAATTCCAACGTGCATTCAATTACAATCACTATAAGCAGAACAGAGCTGCACGAAACACTCCGTGGTGATGGGAGCTTCTACGTATGCCACGTACGTATGGCACGTACCTATGCCAGTTTGCACTAAATGCCTGTGAATACTTGGAATATCAGAGACCTCTCACTATGTGTGCATTTTTGTTGTACCCCATCCGTTTGACGCATCATACTGCATGGTGTAAAGAGTACATGAGCTGGGGTGCGTCACTAGTTTTGTTTAACCAGCTGACACGGCGAAGAAATGTTTGCAGTACTGGATACCTTTCATCTGTTCGGGATACATTGTGGTTGAGTAAATATTACCCAGTGCCAAACAGTCTTTGCAGCCGCCTGGTGATAGTCCAAAACATGGCTGGTGGTGTTAGTGTTGCATCATCTCTTACCTCGTCCTACGCAGACGTCCACTCACTAGAGTCATCGCACGACTGGAGCTACATTAATTGGCTGCCGAAAGCTAACGTCGCTGAGACATTCCTTGAATGGTGGTCGGAAAGAGCTAACCATTGTTAACTGATATACGGACATGTTTTGACAATGCCGTTTAGGTAAGCACACGGAAAGCTCACCTCCGCGCCCACTAATATAAAATCGCTGAATTTTATGTACGCACGAAGCAATTCTCGACACTTCGGTTCTCTTGCGCTACTAAGCCTTCGGTACTGGGATATTTCTTAAGATTTCCACCTGCAGAAAGTCATACCACCATGCAGCCCTTTCTTTGATTTCAAACCAATAGCATTTACCCAAAATAATTGGAAATAAGCACAGTCCAGAAATTTTAATCTCATGCAATGTGTTGCCGATGTGTTGCAAATACGAGTGAGACAGCGCTTATAAATTTCCTAACTCACCAAATCTAAGCAAGGTTAATCACAAGGCGGGAAATGTCTTAAGGGGCTGAGTGTCTGAAATGTCTGAATGTCTAGTGCTTGTATGAAGTTACATCGCCTCCTTTTTTCCTGTCCCTGAGGTTGCGCTATTGTGAGCTGAATTTTCTGTGTGGCTGTCAACAGGTGTCTTTGCACAAATGGGAGTTGCGTTTAGGCATGTGAAACAAGAAAATTGCGCGATATGCTAAGTAGGGTTTTGTTGTCCGGTTATACAGTTTTGTTATCCGAAGGTGGTGACAAAACATCGTGCACGGTGCATTGTAAGTCTTTGGAACTTTGCGTGTACAGGAAAGTAAATTCTGTAGTGTACATATTGATTTTTAAAGTGTGTGGTCTCTCTACCTCACAATATGCATAACCCTAGCTTTGTACAAGGCACTCATGCACACTGCGAGGAACCACCGTGGGTTCGAGCTAGTTGAGCACGCTCACAATACTGAAGCGCCGTCGCGCCAACTCAACACCGCGTCTATTGGGCAGGTGGAGTAGGGGCGACAAGGGAATATGCCCAGGGTACGGAGGGAAGACGTTCAATTTACACCAACATCCCAGTTACATAATTTACAGTACAGGTACGCACTTCCCTTTAGGTGAAAGGGGCGATGGGGCGCCACGCGCAAGTATGCGCGCGTCGTCGGTGCAGAGCCAGTGGGCTCTTCAGGTCAGGGCAAAATCCGGGGCGCGGCGCCACCGTTGTGCGCGCTCATAGCCGTGCTGGCCAGATCGGCTCGCAGCAGCGAGGAAGACGCGGCCCATTCGCTCACAGGCGCGTACCGCACGGCGTGTTCGTCGAGTGGTAGGTACGGCCTTACTATATGCAGGCGTAGGTACAACAGGAGCAGCCTAAGGCACGAGCGGGCAGCCGGGAGGGCTGGTGGGCTTTCGCCGGCGCAACAGAGTTGCAGCCGGCTGGTAAAGACAGCGTCACATACCTTCGGCCAACGCCTTCGGCGTCTTCGAAGCGTCTCCCCGAACAGACCCCCGCGCAGGGCGCGCGTTCGCGTCCCGGCGAGAAGGGGAGTTCGGGAATCGTTCAAACGGGCCAATGAGGTGAGGTTAGCTCCACTACCAGGGCGGAGCACCTGCTGCGCGACAGTGTTTTATCGCCGCAACGGTCGCTGCAGCCTTCACCTCAGGCAGGAGTTTGAGAAGACGGCTCGGCTTTGCACAGTGGCGCCGAGAGGAGCCGGCATTTCGGGGAGGGAGGGGAAAAGCGCCGCGCAACGGCACAAACCTAGCGATCGCGCAATGGCTCGGGTGCCAGTATCCCCACAAGTGGCCCTTTTAAAGTCGCGAGTTCAAGCGTCCTGTCGCTACATAAGCGTTCTTGTTTTCCTTGTTTACATGTGAAGTCTTCCCACCATTCAACAGAGCTTTGACGTAACTTTCTTGCCTCTATAACGTAGCCTCTATGACGCAGCTGGCGCCGAAGACTACGGCGTCGCTATTCGCGGGGGCCATCATATGCTGCTCAGCGCTTCCGTCTCAGGCGGAAGCCGCAAGTGGTTTCCGCGGCTCGGTTGGTGTCTACGAGAGGGACACTACCGCACGGCGTGTATTTGTAGGGACCGAATGTCGATCGTTTCCATCTGTCACACGAGCTTAGCTGAGTTTTTTATATAGCGCGTCGTTGACAAGATATAAATAACGCTGACAAGCACGGAGCGTCTTCTGGACGCAGAAACGCTATGCACGCGACCGCGGCAACCATCTGCCTTCACGGTGGACATGGACTTCGCACGAATCGGCTCATACCGCAGCAGCTGAAACTCGTCGCAGCCTGCCAGGTTCGGACTATTTCAAGAAATCATTTTACAAATGCGTGAAAGGGAACGATAGCGTGGCGAAAAATTGTGCTGAGCATCGTCGTCAAAGCGGCTTCATTAAGTTGGGACGGAATAACTGCGCCAATGGTGTCTTTTTTGCGGATCCGGCCTTGGAGAGACCGATTCGCCGCGACAGCACCGATGCAAGAAACGCAAGCGGGCCGCTAGTCGTCGGTGGAAATCTTAGTTATTGTCCTGAGCTCTGCTATTCATTTTGGAGCTCTGCTATCTTGCCTTCAAACGCTACTTTCCCGTATGCTAGAACTAAAGTGCCATCGCTATTACGGCCGACACGAAAAACACTGCCACGTAGCCAGTAGTAGGCGGAGCATGCGGGCCGGCTAATAAAAATAAAAACCCGAAGAAATCGCTGAGCGGAGCCTATGGATGTGCGTTCCTCGGAGCGCAAACGCCCTGACAAGTGTCTCTAGGTTTTTTTGCTCGAGCTTATCAGCTCGTAACATCCACAGCGCTTTTAGACACGAGGAAAGGGTGAATGTTCCATGCCCTATACCCTTCGCAACCCTATTTAGGGCCCGTTTAAGGGGAATTGGGGATTGTCACCACCGATGGGTTTAAACCTCCACTCTTATTTCTTTCGAACCCCACAACTTGCAATGCACCGATCTAGGTGCATTGCAGCGGTGTAATGACAATGTCGGTATCAGTGCTCATGCAGCGTGCGTCTTCGAGCACATATGTGATTAGGAGCGACCTGGGTCTGCTCGAATTGCTCGTGCAGTTGATCTCCAACCTTTCATCTCGGCAGACTCATTGTCGGTGTGCTTGCTCGTGCAGGCAAGGCTCAACCAGCCAGTTGACAAGGGGCCGACGAGCAGCGCCCCCGCCCTCGCCATGTCCGCGGCCAACGCGGAGCAGCACGTCGCCCCGTCGTCAACGCGGCTTCATCTGGCACGCGCTGACGGTTGGTGCGGCTTTCTTAAGCGGCTTGTTACTTGAAGAAGTAGAACTCGGCTGCAATTGCCGTTTATTCGTTATTGTTACACTTTAACCGAGCACCCTCTTACTATTAATATTGGAACAGGAGGGCACGGTACAATTCGACGGCTACGTCATCGAAGGCGCGACGTCTCTGTGGTGCGCGGCTGGTGCGGGGCACGTGGACATCGGGCTCATCTTCGTCCGTAATGGCGTCGACGTGAACCACCCGGCCCGCACGGTGTCCACGACGCTGCGAGCGGCCTCCTTCGACGGGCGGCTGGACATCGTCCGCTCCCTGGTGGAGCACAACGCTGACATCCACCTGCCCAACAAGTACAACAATACGTGTCTCACGATCGCCGCCTACAAGGGCCACCTGGACGTGGGGCGGTACCTGCCATCCCGAGGTGCCGACCCCAATGTGCAGTCACTGTGCGGCGCGACGCCTCTGCAGTTCGCCGCTGAGCACGGCCACCTGGACATCGTGCGTCAGCTGCTAGGCGTCGGCGCCCGCGTGCTGACCAACGGCATCGGCATGACGCCGCTGCTGGCGGCCGCCGAGCGCATTAAGGCCGAGGTGATGGAGTCCTTGGTCAAGCAGTCGCGGTGTACGCGGCGCGAGAAGATCGACCTGCTCGAGCTTCTGGGCGCGTCGTTCGCCAACAAGGACCGCTGCAGCCTGGAGCGCGCCTTCCACTTCCTCGAGCTGCCCATGCGTGGCCACGAGCGCGAGCCGCGGCACCCCAAGGAGCGGGGTCCCGTGGTGGCCGCGTACGACTCGCGCGTCGAGTGCGCCTCGCTCGACGAACTCTACCGGATCGGTCGGTCTCGTTCCACATCGGAACGCTGGCCAGCAGGGCGAACATCAATTAATATTAACTTCACAGGGCACGCCGACGAATAAACGTCATTTAAGGCGCTTACGAAATCATTTCTTTCTCTGTGCCTCGTACATCGGCCAAACTTGTGGTTGTTTGAAAGTAGTCGTAGTGAGCCTATCAATATTAGGAAATAACTGAAACTTCCAGGCTATTATTCTGCGCACTGGGCTTAAGCTCAAGAAATTAGGAGTGCTGGCGCTGGCATTATCTACGGATCAGGAGATGAATGAGATAGCTTTCAACACGCTCTGCGAGGCCAATGGTGAACGTTTTCGAAAGCACTCCTAAGATAGTACTAACAGGTAGCGGAGTAGCTATATGCTTGGAATCTAAGATTGTTCGTGAGGACGCTGGAATGTCGGTACCTCATTCCATCTCTGTCACTCCATGATTGCACTTCGAACTGAAATGCCATATATACCAAGACCAACAATTTGGATTAACTAATAGCAGGTTTGTGCCTCGACGTAGGGGTTGTTTCTCAAGTCTTCCCGGATACTTGTCTAAGCATGTAACGCGCTCTAAATTTAATAACTGTAATTCAAAACCGTATCAACTTGCCTCTCGGCAATCCTCACTCCTTAATACCATATTCGCAAATCTGGCTTCCACAGTCCATACCACCATTGCACAGGTGCTAAAAACAGATGACGCAAAACGTTGTCCTTAAAAATATTTATATTTATGCTATATAGATTATAATATGTCCATTTTCATGCTAGTTTTGCGTTTCCTTTTTTTTTTGCCTTTTTGTATTTGTTGCTGTTTTCGAACAGCGAAGCTGTTTACCAAATCGTAATTTTTCGTGTCCGCAGTTACAAATACCAAAAAAGTCCCCCGCACCTCCCCGAAGGGAATCGTGCAGAAATGCGAACGCATTGGGTGCACCGATGAGTGTGTTGCGAGTAATGGCGTAATTAATGACGAGAGTGTGAACGTAATCATTTATTCATCAGCACCTGTTTGTGTTATCGTTGTACCTGATGGCCACAATCACTGCCTTGTGATCGCTAAAGTGCACGGTCAAAGGGTCTGTGAGAAGCATACGCGCGTCACAGTTTCGCGTAAAGACCAGATCAATGCAACTCCCGTGAATGGTAGTGGGGCACGTGTCGAAGCCGGCAGAGAGACAATGCATAGAGTGCCTGGTCTGCATGTACTCGACCAGCCACTCGCCACTCTTCTTGCGCACGTCAACGTTGAAGTCGCCAACCAAGACTATGGGGTCAGAGGGTTTGGAGCGCACGCGCACACTTTCCATAGCCGCGTCCAGCTGCGCGCAACGGCGTCTCGAGCGAGGTTGGGCGCGAGGTACACGGTCACCACAAAGACTCCGTCTCCGGTGTAGGCAAGGGTGTACAAGTCCTTGTACGGAGACGTGTCTCGAACGGGAGACGTGGCAACGGCGTGCGATATCAAGTTCCCATACACGTTAGACACGAGACTAACACCGCAGTACTCGCCGTCCTTGCCGCTTCGAGCAAACTAGTACAGCTCGCTTCAAGCGCATGCGTTCGGCATTGAGCGCGGAGAGATAACACCTGCGGGCGCACGCCGACGGAGCACGACAACCCCCGACTAAGAAATGCATTCGCATTTACGACGACGACGACGACGAAGGCAGAACTACGAGGCGCGCGCTCACGTGCGCTCAGAGCCAAGAAAATGCCTAGCGTCCGTGTGTGCGTGGCTCGCGACGACCGCCCAGCGTCACCTGCGCAGGTTTGTCAAGGCAAGCAAACCCAATTGCGGCGACATCCGGTAGTTAAAAAAACCAAGAAAATGCCGAGCACTCGTGCGTGCATGCCTTGCAGCGACCGCCCAGCGTCCGTGGCGCACATTTATCAGGACAAGCGTATACCCACTTAAAGATATTGTCCAAGGTTGGGCAAAAAAAAAAAAAATAACCAGCGTTCGCCGTAATCGTGGCAACACTGGCTCGGAACGAGAAAGACACGGCGTACGCCCCATGCAAGGTGATTGTCCAATGATTATCACTTCAAAAGAAAAAAAATGAAATGAAGGTGGCTCATCCTTATAGAAACAATGAGAGAGTAAAGGTCGTTGCCGCAATGAAGAAGGAGCAAATCAGCTGAAATCTTGGATTTAAACTTTCGTGATGGACGTGATAGTTGCGTACAGACTCGCTAGCTTCAAGTCTTACGCGTTGTGTGAGCTTTCTTCAGTTTTTTGCTGGATACCAATCTGTCATCTTCTGACCCCCCCCTCCTACACCTGAAGTGTTCCGGTGTGCGCGCCAAGGCGCGACAAATTAGCCCTGCTGGTGGCCTTTCCTTCTTCATTTTATATCAATAAATACCTACCTACCTACGTCAGCAGCTATTGCTATAGGTCGATAAGTTTTCGGTGATGGTCTATGATTTGCGTCGCTAGTTTTCGGTTTTTCTCCGCAATGGCCTGGCAGGTGGAGTAAGGCCGTGTGCAGCTGGCGGTTATCTTTGTACGGGAAAGGCATATGCGGCGCTCTTCCAGATCTTACACCAAACCGATTCGATTTTCAATAGTCTTTTATTGCTTGGAATCTGCCCAAATTGGGTTTTTTCTCTATGGTGAAAAAACAAATGGCTTCTACTTCTAAACACCGGCCGATCGAAATTTACTGCGAATTTCCTGTAGCGTAGCCTCTTGAAGATTTTGGCGAAGCTTCAAGGCAGGGAAGAGGCAGCTTTCTTCCTGCGACGTGAAGCCACGCTACCTTGAATGCAGTCGTAACGATTGCATTCAAAATGCTGCCTTTATTTCCCAAACGCTTGTAATCCTGCCGTTCACCGACTCACGAGAGCACAAGCATCCAATGCGGCCGTTAGAGAACGTCTAGTTGTTGTTGGTCGCCTTACCTTGCTACAACCGATGCATCAAAACGCAGATCGTCTGCAATCGTGCAGCACAGCGCATGGCGGTGCAGACGGCACAAAAAAGAAAAAAAAAAACGGATCCGCCGCATCCGCCCAGTCGAGGAGATGACACTGCTCGCCACTGAATAAACTTTATTGAAGTAAAGATGGAGGAAAGGGGAAGGGGAGAAAAGGATGAAAATAGGTGGAACCCTTTGTCCAGGGCTCCAGTGGCTTCTGCTCCCGTCTTCGCCCGACTGATTAGGTCCTTTTGGATCTGTAAGTCGGGGCTGGCGAGGGCGGCCTCCCATGATTCACGGGAAGTCAGTGGCGGGTTCTTTTGGTGTTCGGCCCCTGCCCAGAGGTGTGGGCAGGCCCACGTGGCATGGAAGAGGGTAGCAGTCTCTCCGCATAGCCTGCAGTCTTCTGTGTAGTCAGGGTGCCGTTGTTGGAAAATCTTTGCCCAGCGAGATTTATGTATGAAGGTGTTTGTTTGAATCTGCTTCACTTGCTGTTAGTTGGCGATGCGGGATTGGATATGTAGCCCGCTCTTTTCTGGTATTTTGTAGGTATTCCCCATACGTAGTGGTGCTTGGGTATCGTAAGGCGTCAGTCACAGGGGGGTGGTGAGTGAAGTCGCACGCTCGCCTGTTCGCCGCCTCGTTACCCGGCAGTCCCTCGTGTCCGGGGGTCCACGTAATGTTGTGAACTTTCTCGAGGGATTCCGGAAGTACCTTTCTAAGTGCAAGTGGTATTCTTCCGGCCGCTAGCATTCGCACAGCCGCTTGCGAATCGGTGATGATGTTGAGGCCGCGGCCATTTCGTTCTCCCCAGCGAATCGCGAGGAGTGCTCCGGTCTCCGCGTGCTTATTGGTGGTGTTTCGCATGGTGATGCAGTCTATGATGTCCCCTTCACGGGTGGTCACCACTAATGCCGCCGTTTCTTCGTCATACTTCGCTGCATCGACGTACACCGTATTATCGTGATCGAATTTTTTTTTGCAGGAAATTGACCCTGGCCTTTCTTCTTTCTAAGTGGATACTAGGATGCATGTTTTTTGGAAGGGGCAGCGCTTTGATGTGGGATCGTTGTGCAGGGTTTAGGTCTGTTTCCTGCTCTTGGCGTCTGCGATCGGGTGGATCGCCTACTTGCCATAGGATCGCCCTCCCCGTGCGGGACTTTTCTAGTCGTATTCGTTGTGCTTGAAGGGTGGCGTGTTTTATCTCTTCTATGGTGTTCGCGAGCCCAAGGTGAGTGAGCTTCTCATTGGAGGTGAATTGGGGTAGGTTGAGGGCAGCTTTGAACGCTGTGCGTATTATGGCGTTGATGTGCTCTTCGTCCGACTTTGTGAGATTTTGAAATGGTAGACTGTAGCCGATACAAGGGATAATCATTGCTTGTACTATTCGGACGGTCTCTTCTTCCCTCATTCCATTCCGGTTGTTTGTTAGCCGCTTGATTATGCGTGCCAGTTGGGAAAATTTAGCGCGCAGTTGCGTTATGGTGGTGTCCGCTCGAGCATTTCCTTGCAGGTGCATCCCGAGTATTCTTATTTGCCTCCTCTCTGGTATGGGCGCTGTTCCTATATATAGTTGTACTGGGGTGTTTTTGGACATTTCTGTGGTGCAGTGGATTCGTAGGAATTCCGACTTTTCTGGAGCGCATTTTAGGCCGTTCTCCAAAGCAAGCTTAGATATCCAATTCACTGCATTTTGAAGATTTCGCGCCTTTTCTTGTAGGCAGCCTCGGTTTGCCCAGAGTGTAATGTCGTCTGCGTAGATCACGTGTCCGACATTTTGGAGTCCCTGTAGTTGTTTGGCGATTTTAATCATGGTGACGTTGAATAAGAGGGGGGATATGATAGATCCTTGTGGGGTACCGATGTTTCCCTGCTGGAACGGATCTGTTCGTAGTTCCCCCAGGCCGATCGTCGCTGTCCTGTTTTCAAGGAAGGCCGCGACGTAATTGGAGGAATACTGCACGCCATCTAGCGAGCTCGAAGTAAAGCATTCGTAAACGTTTAAAAATGGCCAATAGATGACGAAAAAACCAGTTGGGGAAGAGGAGGGGGCAGCTACTAAGCATCACTATCAGTGGGCGCTTACATCAAGGCGTTTCCTCTGTGGCTAACGTATATGTAGCAACATTACAGAGGCCGCACGCTGGCGGGCACAAATTGGGAAGAAACATAGCACAACACAGCAACATACACTTCATTTAAGGCATTGCCAACGCACAATACACGCAATAGACAACAGCGCAAGCATAATACACGTATGCATACACATTGCACAACACATAGTACACTTTTCAAGTGTCCGCGCGATCACAAGGCACAACTACTCATTAAACAGCCACAAAGTATTTATAACACTGATTATAGAGCGTGCAAGTAGGAACAATGAGCTTGTTGTTTGTTTAGAATAGCCCACAGCAATGCGTGAACCTCAGCTGTGTTTTGTTGTTTCGTCAAGTATAACTCGTGCAATTACAACCTTTTATTTGTTTCAGGTTTTGTAAGAAGTAGTAGAATAGCGCAAAGAAGAAAAAACGTGTAACGAAGCAGTACGGCGAGCATGTTTGAGTAATGAAACTCATCGCCTTGCCTTCGCTCTTTTAGCGAAGAGCGCACCGATGGTCTGGCAACCATTCGAAGACGCCAGCCGAAATGCTACCGCAGGGGTCCTTTTGTTGTTGGTCACTGATGCATCAATATGCTGCTGTCCGTGTTCATTGATGAAGAAAGGGGCAGTTCAGTATAATCGCTGCCCTCTTTTACCCTTGGGAGTGAGTGGAAAGCGTCCAAAACAGCGGTGGTAACGTTGAACTGGGCACAGGAGAGTCGCACCCAGCAAGCATGCAGCGGCAACCACACAATGAGCGCGAAACACGCGGCTGGAGAACCGTGGGTTTGCGTGGCGAGCACAAAGTGATAAAAAAAAAAACAGCGCGAGCACAAGGAATCACCACATTGCAGGGGCGATGTTGCACAGAATAATTGCGTACGCTCGATCGGGGAAAGCCGTTGTGATCCGAAGAACGGTTTCGTTATCGGCGTCGGCGCCGACAGCAGATCGCAGACGACAGGGGAGAATGTATGCTCCCCGTGTCCGTGTTTCGTAGAGGCCGTACAGAGGGCGCTACGTGTAATGAGCTGAAGGGAGAAGCTCGCCGGGCTGGGGGAGAAAACCAGCATTTACTCCCTTTTTCTACCCTTTTTTCTTAGAGTACAGCATAGAAGTCAGCAACGATGCATGCTACCTTCCTGTCTAGACTACCAAGTGACGCCAGCGCTACCTTTTTTGTATGCTAATAATATCACAAATTAACTTGTTGTTTTATTGAAATATTTATTTTAATTTACAGTTAAATTTCGCCTCTGCATCTTCGTGGCGAACGATGAGGACGTAATAATGAGGTTCGTTTGATGCTCGAGCCGAGAGCACGATCTCGACTCGCTCCGATGACCGACGACCGACGCTTGGAGCAGGTGAGGGATGAGGACTGCCTTTCTTGCTAGATATTAGATTTATTTACACTATTTACATTACTCCAAGTTTACATCAGGTCAGAGTGACGGTTACATTGTCACTCTGCCAGCAGCAGCCTGTTCGGCCGAGATCTATACTGAACTAGATCGCTCTCGACCGACCCCGGACCGAACCCAAGACTCCGGTTTTGATCCCGAAAACCACGTCTCCAAAGGGGGCGTACAAGAAAGAGCGAAAACCCCTTTCAAAATAATTAGTATGAGTTATTGATTGGCTACAACAACCAGCAAATCCTACACGCGTCCGCACCTGTGGTCACGTGACACAACACTCTCTCTCATGCACTCATAGTACGTTTCCCACGCACTTTGTTGCAACCGACCAGCAAGTGCAACCTAAAGTCACTGACCGCGCGGAGTGGACACACCATTTCGTTGAACGGGGCGGCATCTGCTCAAAAGCCAAGCCTAAGGCTTAGAGCGGTCTTCGCGCGGCTAACCTCTTCGTGCGTCCTCGCCTTGGCGCCTCGTCTGCGCGCGCGCCGGGACAATTAGGGAGTCGTTGCTAATCCCCTCCCAGACTAAGGGACGCCGCTGCCCGCCGTCCGTCCCACGGGAAGAGGCGCTCCAAGCCCAGGCGACCATCTTCGAGGCGAACGACCCATCAACGAACTATGCCGACGCCGGCTTCGCAAATCCTCAAAAACCGAACGACCGCATACCAACAGAGATACTCGGGCTAAGCACCCACGTCTTTTGCCACACAAACGGAAAGGTACAGAACATTCACTCGGCGGCCCCCAACTTCACGTCCCCGCGATTGCATGAGAGGAACGCCGCCTGTCAGATACCAGCGGAGGCGACGCCGATACATGAGCAACCGGCGGCTTTCATTAATTGAATGAGGAGCCCGAACTTAACATTTACTAGTTGTGAGAATGCTTTTGTTTAGTTTTTAAATCATTTAACGTTTGTAACAAAAATAATATTTACGAAACCTGCAGCTTGCGTTATCAACATGTCTCCTACGAGGCTGCCGTCTGCGTTGGTGATGCGTTTGGGACCCCGGCGCAGTTCCAATTTTATTCCTTTAGACGTCTATTTAGACTACTTCGTAAGCTGTCTACCAAGCCATCCGAGAATTGGAACGCAGCCTAAGGCACTGCCAAAGTGATTCTCCGGGGCAACGAATCGGCATCGCGCGCATTTTTCTCGCTCCTTCGCGTCTATTAAAGGGAAAAGAAATGAATGCTTCAGGTGACGGTGGGATTCTTACAATACCTCGTGTCGTATGAGATGATTGATGATTATTATTGTATAAAACTTCACTGTAAGCAGAAAGCGGGATGAAAAGGAGTTGATGACTTCCTAAAATTTGAGCTCGTAAAGGCCGAGTAGGAGACGAAGGCTGGATCGACTATAATATTTTCTAAGCAGTGCCTATTCTGTGGACCAGTGGATGAAGATGGTCAAGAACACAGGATAATGTGCATCAGTATTGTGTGGACCAGACCACAGGGCAATCTTCAGCTTCATTCTGTGAACAGTACCACTGTACAGTTGATCCTTAATGGTCTAAAGCAGCCTAAAACTACTAAAGCGCTAAGTTGGGCGAGTTGCTTACTGTATACTAAGGAATTCATTGTACTAGCGAACATTAAGACAGGGACACAGCTAAAGAGAAGACGAAACACACGCTAGAACTTCAACTCAGTTTATGCCACATAAACAGGAAAACACCAATAAATACATGAAAAAGGAATGGGTTATCGTAAAAAAAACGTAATGAAACACTATCACTCATATCACAGGCCACATTACAGCGCCGGTCCATATCGCATGGCGGACATTTAACAGACCCGTGCAAACAGCCTTCATCCTTCGCCCGCGCTCAAACACCTTCCCCTCTCCAAAAAATTAATTTCCTTTGCGGATAGTGCCAAAGACGGTGCGCTGACGCATACACCCCCCTCTCTTCCTATCAAAAAGGCTTCCACAATTTCTCGGTCGGTTTGGGAGGATGACCTGTACATTGTGCGCGTCCCGCAGAAATCTGGTGTGCACCCCTTACACCTACGGCAATGATCAGCCAGGTGGCCAGCCCCCATCTGCGCATTGACAGCCGCCTGGTGCTCTCTCAGCCTCACATTGAGGCACCTGCCTGTTTGGCCAATGTAGCACTTTTTGCACGACAGGGGGATCCTGTAGACCACCCCTGTCGCGCAATTCACAAACCTGCTTGTATGCCGCACGGCACAGCTGGGCTTGGAGCCGGGGTTATTAACCCTACGCACCATTTTTGACAGCCTCTCAGGGGCCGAAAAAACCACCTGTACACCACATTTCTCACCAACCTTTTTCAGGCGGTGGGACACTTGGTGTACCTAAAGCAAGGATACCACAGGAACTTTCTGTCTATGGCATTCAGAACCGGGCACGTGGTTCTGAATGCCGGGCACGTGGTTATGGCGAAGCCGGAACGGGCCTGGTTGAGAAAAACCTGGGCGCCACGGGATAAGCCCGGAGGCAGAGAATGCGGCTTCTGGGGTACTGATGACTGGAGATGAAGGCGCCGGTCATGTCGGCGCCGCTGGCGCTCCTCGTCAGGATCGAAGTGGGCTCCGCTGGCAATGGTCTCCCCGGGCTGACGGCGGTACGAGGAAGATGCCTCGCTCGCCAGCCTGTGAGCGCTTTCATTACCGGGATGCCCTCCATGGCCAGGGATCCACCGTACTCTTACGGGCGTGTGTCTTACGGGTTCAGTCTTTTTGTTACCCGGACGTTTCTGTTAATGGATGTTTCTGCGCAAAGAGGGGTTCACGCGCGAGCATAAATTGATTTGTTTCCGTAGAACGTTCGGTACTTTTTAAACCCAAGGGACATTCAATGTAATAATTGACAACTTGAGCACAGACTTACTGGCTCGAAAATCTGCGTACATAGTTTTTGGCAGAAATTACAAAGTATAGCGCTTGACAAAGACGTTCATAGCGATCACAACCTTTTCAGTCAATTTAGTTGGTTTTGGAAGTGCATCAGTGCGATCTCGACGAATTTTTTTCACTACCTAGAGAATTGCAGTTTCCAAGACAGAAGTGCGGGTGGTAGGCTCAAAATGTTACAGCAAGAAAAATGTGTTTATCCTACAGTTTCTATTGCTCTAAGGGAGTCTATTTTCGTAACAAACTGTGAGACTGAACACTGCTTTTTGAAAACTGCTTTTAATTAAAAACTGCTTACGCTATACCATCTGAAAGAAGAATTGATGTCTTTAGCCATCATGTCGATCGTAAGACAACTGCTGAAAGATATTTGTTTTGCCAAAGAAATATGTGAATTTGCGGGTGCAAAAAGGTATAACGGGCCGTATTAAATTTTCTACTTGTTCATGTTTTATCTTAGTGCTAGATTGTCTCATTTTTCTACCACTGTACAGTGTGAAGGAAGTCATTCTTTGTTCCCATTTTGTCACAAGTGATTGAGCCAGACGTGACTGCTTTTGTTAAATGTATTGAATGCAAAGGTTTATTTAGAAGCGAAGTCAATGTAGATGATTTGAATGGCTATTTCGATGTTCAAAGACTGCGACTACACATGTGTTTTCTTGAATTTTATGTCTTCTAACAAGGCTTAAAGTGTTTCTTTCGAAGAAAGTGCTCTCATGTTCTTTGGCCTGTCATGCGTGCCAATGCGGCATTCCGGTATTGTGAATTGGTGATAGACTGGCAAATAAACCATACTGACGTGCACATCAAGTAATAACCGTTAAATAATATAACGAAGAAAAATAAAAAATCAGTTTCCGGAAAGCATTAAAATTAAGTATATTTTTTCACTGATCCCTCATGAAAATGGACGTTGAGTTTTAATAGACTTCCTATTGTGTTTCTATAGAGTCAATAAAAAGTCAATTAAAACTCATCGTTTATAGACTGTGCTCGTTAAAAAGTCAACAAACTTTGTATTGCAAAACCTCAACCAACATTTTATTGCCTTCAAGACATTGAGTTTTAATACACTTCATATTGCGTTTTTATAGAGTGAACCAAATCTCCCATCTTAAAAACTGTGACCAATATAAAATCAATGAACTTTTTATTGCAAGAATGCAACATGAATTTTATTGCCTTCACTATATTGAGTTTTAACAAACTTTGTATTGCCTTTCTATAAAGTCGTTTGAACTCCGAATGTGTGGACTGTGGTCATTAGACAGGCAATAAACTTTTTATAACGAACACGCAGCAAGAATCTTATTGCCTTCGTTATCATGAGTTTCAATAGACTCTGTATTGCGTTTCTATAGCCCACCCACGGAGGTCTGGTAGCTTATCGGTGCATATATGTGGGGTGCTATAGCGTCGCCTGCCCCGCCTCATCAACCGAGATCGCGCGATGGACGTCCCATCACTTTGTCTTGGGAGCACTTGGGAGCGGTGGTGCGTGGGATGGCGGACATCACCGCCGGAGAGTTCGAGCCCCTGCAAAGCTCCTGTGTTAAAACTTGCCAGAAAACCTAACTCACAGGCAACAGGATATTACCACTATACTCAATAAGAATTTTATAGAAAGGTAATAGAGATAAATTAATATAAACTCATCAGACCTAGTATTAATTAATATAATTAATTAATATAATTAATAATATAATATATTATAATATATTATAATATATTATAATATAATATAATTAATTAATATAAACTCATCTGTTCAGACCTAGCTCATATGCAACCGGTTGTGATGACTGGGCGCAATAAGAATTTTATAGAAATTTGATTGAGATAAATTTAATTGAAACCTTTCAGAAACGGTATTCAAAGCTGACTCAAACGCAACAGGTTGATACGACCATACTCAATAATAATTTTGAAAAAGCTAATCCAGGCAAATTTAATAAAAACTCATCAAAAGTTCTATTCAAACTTCATTTACACGCAACACGATGTTACGACTATACTCAATAGGAATTGTAAAAAACATTAATTGCCACAAATTTAATAAAAATCCGTCAGAAACTGTATTCAAACCTCATTTCCACGCAACAGGCTCTTGCGACTGTACTCAATAAGAATTGCACAGAAAACCTATTGAATATATTTTATAAAAACCCCATAAGAAACTCATAAGAAACTACATTCAGAACCGATAAGGCCTACTGACTTGGCTCTATAGACTTTTAATTGAAACGCGGTGGCCAATTTGTAATGGAAACTCAATAGAAATATTCTATAGAATGTTTACAAAATGTTTATAGGATTCTTTTGAGCAATATCTATAACAAGTTTATAAAATCTTGGTAAAGATTTTTATGAGGGATCAGTGGTATTCAGAGATTTCAACGTCTTAATCCAGTCATAATTATGGTCATCATCGTTATTAGAGCCCCCACGATTACTTCAATGGGCCCCAAAGAGGTTGGTAGCCCCGGGCCCCTAAATTTCCTAATCCGGCACTGGGCACAGTCCGTGAAAATGTGCACACGGTGGTACGCGCGGTGATTGCATACCTGCAGAACGGAACGTGCTAGGCGTCGGGTGCCCTTTTGACGCCGTGCTGTTATGTAGGTGCTCTTCTGTCGCGTGCCCTTTCGTCGTGTGCTGTTTTGACAGCGCCCCTGTTGAATAGCGGGCAGCTCAAGGTTGGTGCTGTGCGGAATGGAGTCGACGATGTAGGGTGTGACGCTGCGTTCATTACTGTCTTCTACTACAGCTGCAAGTGCCACAGCGGCCGTGTGAGGTTGCCAGGAGGCGTCTCCTGCACATAATGCGTCGCATCTGTGGCACTTTTGGCGGTGCTTCGCAAGATATCGCTCGACGCCTAGTACAGGCAGTGCTGGTATCTAGAGCGGTCTACGGCCAAAGTAAAATGCTTACTGCGCGATAGTCTTATACTACCGTCTTATATACTCACAGCCAAATGTAAATGTCTAAGCCCGGTTTAGATGTTCATACTTGTCAACTTTGTTGAACAAGAACAAGACATTACGCAAATATAAGACAGGAAATTAGTACACAAGGGATATTTGCAGTGTTCCTATATTAAAAATTCATTGATGCTTGGTTTTTTGATAGGAAATGATATTCTACATCTACTGAACAAAATCGCCGCCTGCTGTGCCGGGCCACCTCCTGGCGGCATATGAGAAATCACGCGGCAACAACAAAGAAAGGTTCTACTAGCTAGGTTCCACGTTCTGCTTGTAACTCAGGTGGAGCACGGCCACGCGGTTCTATAAACCTTGAAGTCGGCCGCCTCGATTCACGCGCGTCTTCGCCGTACTGCAGCGCTGACATAGAGGAACACCGCCCGTAGCAGTGGAACGCAGTAAATTCAAATCGCCTTGAGCATACCTTTATTGTGTTTACCTTGGGATGAGCGTGACGGAACAGGAAAAGCATAACAGGTGAGCGGGAAAGCAAAGGGCATTTCCTTGGCAAATGTCTACAAAGACTATCGTCTTTTGTCGGCATTTGCAACGAAAGGAGCAGATACGCGGCCAATTTTTTTACGAGAACACGTTTACAGTGCGGTTATGGATTTATACATTGTTCTAAAAACGGTTGCTGAAAGAAATAAAACGCCGTGTTTTGATTAAAAAAATTAGCCCCATCTTCCCGAAGGGAACGCTGAGTAGATGCGGAGCATCTCGGGGTTCCGTTGTGTTTCCGTTGTGTTCGTAGAACTTCATCGGAAGAACGGAGTGAAGTGGAGTCAACCGCAGCAAGCGCTGAACTGAACGCGCGCAGCGCGCTACCCGATTTACATTCAAGGTTGAAGGAGAGGAGACGGCAGGAGGAGAGATGCGCAAGCGCCGAGCATGCGCCGCGAAAGCAGAAGCGAGAACGCGGGAGAAGCGAAAGCGAAGTGCACGCAGCTGGTACGAGAGAAGAAGTTGAAAGTTGAAAGTTGAAAGTTGAAAGTTGAAAGTTTATTGCGACAACATGTACAAGACTGGCTATACAGTTGTCGAGGGGGACGGTCAAAAAGGCTACAGGAAAAAAAAAAAAAGTGGTGGGAGTATCGCGCAGCTGTGGGAGAGAGGGAAGGAGGAGAGTTGCGCATGCGCAGTGTGAGTGCGGATGCCGACGCGGGACATGCCCAGACTATAAGATGCTCCGCATCTACAAGCAGACGCTCAGTCGAGGACATTTGTGGGGTACGTTTGCCATTTGTCGCCAACTGCAGCGGGACACAAATTCCTTTAAAAACTACATGTAAAATTTCTGCGCTTGTCTCTTTTATGGTTAATGAAAGCTTCCTGCTCATAAAAAAGAAAGGAACCGTTTACGTTTGGAGAAGTTATTTCAGCCGGAATTAGTGGCATTCATCTAGCTGGGTTTGTATTAGCCGCTAGTACTGCTGGTCTACGCCAGGGAGCTACAACCTCCTTGGTCTACGCCGCACGAGCCGGCGTTCGCACTAAAAGTGTGGCGGTTCCAAGCAGTTCGCAGCCTTCGTCAGCTTCGAAAACACATTGGTCTGCCCAATGAGCAGCGCCGCAACTCCTAATTAGCTGGTAATTTCGCCGCAAGGTGGCAGCACACGCAGCCTTTGTGTTTTCGTGCACGCCGTGCCGGCAATGAACCCACCAAATTAGACGCTTTGGTTAGAGAACATTTACACTACGCGCGTGCCACATTCAGTGCAACACGAAACGTATTTTTGAACGCTTCTTCCAACACTCCGCTTAGGCAAAGGCCTTCATGCCAGGCCACGGCGAAAACAAAACTGGCTGCACGATCCAATCCCTAGTAACTTCCGCAAGCCATCGAGTGCCAATCCGAATCCAAAACTGCCCATCGCGGCGGACGATCGTAGCGCCAGATTCCTCTTTAGTGATTATTGTATGAAACTCTATGAACGACGGGAGCTCACTGGATCTCAGTTGGCCTTACCAGATAGCGCTCCTTTCACAGGACCCGGAGCGCCTCTTAAGCACCTTTGCACTCTAAACACACAGCAACAGCTTTGTAATGAATTTTTTTTGCTATTGAAGCACTTAGGCAGATGAATTTCGATACTTCATCCGGATACCTTCGTTATCTATATATTCTCCTGTGAGATGTCCGAAAGCATTGCCCAATATTTTGCAGAATGCAGCGACGCCAAAAAACGTTTTGGTAGCCCCAGCCTTCATGTCTTAGTACAACGAATGTTTTGGTTCTTAGGTGCACCGACACCTTACGTTATGTAGGCATTTTCGTTGTACAGAAATATATCTTCATTTTGCAGGTTTAGAAGTATACATAGTATGAATACCATGTTAGGTAGATGTAATATGCTTTTTTGTTAAACCGACCAGTTCAGTATAAAGATGTTAGGAGTAGAGAAACTCTACTCTACTATTATTTTTGTATTAGGTAGTATACGGTAGTCTCCTGGCATGGTTTTGGGATCAGTGGGTACGAATAAAGCTTATTACACGTTCAATTAATAGCCATTCGACATGTGCGTGCAAGTTGTATATTCTTCAATGTGCACCCAGGGGAAAAATTTAAAGGAGATTATTTCAGCGATCAAAGTCGATTTCTCGGTGTCCTCGTGGCTAATTTCCAGAGAAGCATATGGTGTTGATGTTCCGAAGCCAGGTGCTTTACTTACGAGTAGAAATCAAGGGATGAGCCTCACGACAGCAGATTAATGAACTTGAAACGCCAAAGTCGAAGCTTGTAAACTTTAGTCCAAGAGTAGACCTAACGTGTTTTTGAATGCAAAATGGGATTCGACAGCCAGCAGCCGGTGAGGACCAAAGTTACTTTCAAATACAAGAACTGAATAAAAGCTTAAAATAACCAAGACCCGAGAGTGGAAGTACAAATTCCGCATTAGGTCTCCTGCAAGTTGAGCCTTTGGGCGCAAAACTTACATTGGTCAGCTCGAATGGTCTTTGCAATCGAGATTCAACCTTTAAAATTTGCGCTGGATCTATTGACGCTGCGCTTCCTCTTTCAGCGACGGCTCTACCAGTAAGAGCACAAGCACCTGATGAGAAGCAACCGCCCACCGCCACGTCTGCAGCCAACGTGGAGAAGTCGGTCGTATCCCTTCACAGCTCAAGTCTTCGGCAATTTCCATCGAAGTCAGTTCTGCGACTGCTTCTGGCCTGATGAATATGAGCGGCCTAGTTACCCGCTCGCGATTTGAGGCTGCAGAACTAAACTGCCTTTACTATGTTTAAATGATATCTTATCGAGGGTCCTCGGACAGTTTTTTTGTAACTGCTACTTTGTATTTATGTGCCTGCAGCACAATAAATGGGGTTTCTCGCCCTGAAAAATTCCTTTGTATAATGGTGCATCATACATGGGAGATACTGATCAGCGTCTGATTAAAATGTCGCAGGACACCTCAACACTCCTGGGTTGTGAATTCGAAATCTTGAATGCCCAGTTGAATACCTGACAGGCCAAGCTTTCTCCTTGCCTTTTAGGAGTAATTAGTAAAGTTACAGCTCGGGACACTTAGCTTTGCCATCTGCTGAATGTTTTCAAATAGCTTTGATCTGTATTTTACGCGTTACGCAACGGTCCTTCTTGCCACCATGTAATGATGGTGAATTTACCTGCTTAATTATTCGCTCTCCATCTACGATGCTCTGGCGCTTACGACCACCCCTCGCTACTGCCGTGTTCAGGCGCGCCCCATACAACAGTCCCTGGTATGGAACACCTCCTGGTATGAACGTCTCATGATATGCAACTGTCGCGTTGTGCTGTTCAGAGGAGTTGCGCTGCTGAGCACGAGGTCGCGGGTTCGATTCCCGGCCGCGGCGGTCGCTTTTCTGATGGAGGCGAAAAGCAAAAACGCCCGTGTGTACGAGATTTCGGCGCACGATAAAGATCCCGAGGTGGTCAAAATTAATCCGGAGCCCTCCACTACGGCGCGCCTCATCGCCTGCGTTGCGTCGGCGCGTTAAACCCTACAATCAATCAATCAATCAATCAATCAATCAATCAATCAATCAATCAATCAATCAATCAATCAATCAATCAATCAATCAATCAATCAATCAATCAACCAATCAACCAATCAATCAATCAATCAATCAATCAATCAATCAATCAATCAATCAATCAGCTGTTCAGAGGAAGAATCAGGTAAATTTATGCGGCGAGTGACACTTATTGCAGCATGTTTTTGGGTGTGTAGACGCTTCAAGGTAGTATCGCAGCCCGATTTCGCGCACATCGTTTTTTTGCCTCGCTTGCGCATTATCGTGCTTCCGATAAAAATCTGCGGAGTTCTGGACGCCACAGCAACGCTACTGAAGAAGCCGTTTTGTAGTGAAGGCTCTATTACAGATCGCAGAGACCCAGGAAATTCCTGAAACTAAATCTCAGCCGACGAGGAGTGAGCGCCTCATACGCTTGCGCGGAGTGAAAGCGTCTAATTGCTCGTTCGTTCCAAGGTGGGTCCGTAGACGGGGGTAGGTGAGTAAAAGTAAGGACGGCTGCCATTATAAATGTGGACGTTCACTGCGCTGTCTCGCAGCGAAAACCGAGCTATCGTTCGACAAAATTCGGCTTCAATGCGCACTTTGCGCGCTCCCTGCGCAGTTCACTGCGCAGAAGGCGCTGAGCTGCTCCTGTGTACTGCAGTACAATACGAGATGTTGTAGTTGCTGCAACAAAAGCGGCTGGCTGACAGCTGTTTTGCCAAATAAAGCTGTCACTCGAGAAACTTGGTTTTTCAAGTTGAGGGTGACCTACCGTTCTTAAAAAAGATCACGTGCGTCACGAAGACATGTGAACCGGCTTACGAGCTTCCACACGAACAGCAGGTGCCACCGTACTCCCTCCTCCCGAATTTCGTAGAGCAAAATATTTGGGCTGCTTCGTGCCGAACGCGATGACCATGCAAATAACGAAACATGCAGTGAAGTTCCTGTATGCTCACGCGGGAACAATGTAGCACCTGCATCACATACCAAACTTACTAACAAGGAAAATGTTACATACAGGGGCGCCATTCCAGAACGTCTGAGGTAGCTCGAGTTTCTAGCTACTAGAGTTAACAAAGTAGGGATACTAGAGCATCCGCTAAACCGCGAGGGGGCCCGCTGCGGTGGGCGGTGGTTTAGTGGCTAAGGCGTTGCGCTGCTGAGCACGTGGTCGCGGGTTCAATTCCCGGCCGCGGCAGCCACTTTTCTGATGGAGGCGAAAAGCAAAAACGCCCCTGTGTACGAGATTTCGGCGCACGTTGAAGATCCCCAGTTGGTCAAAATTAATCCGGAGCCCTCCACTACGGCGCGTCTCACGTCTGCGTTGTGTCGGCGCGGTAAACCTTACAATAAACCAATAAACCTCGAACGACACCGAAGCAATCAAGAGGAGCATGCTTGGAAATATCAGCGTGCCCAGCTGAGGCCACCCATGTTAAAAAAATGACACCATCTTCCCACGTGGGAACCCTGAGGGGATGCAAAGCCGTGGAGTAGTAGCGTGTTAATTGGTTGTTAGAGTAAAGACACGTGTACTAGCGTATTAAATGTCTTCTTTATTTATCGAGTAGTGGGGAACGTTTTGCGGCTTCTCGTTCTCGAAGCGAGGAATCCGCTGTTCGACGCTGGCTTTTCGAAGCGATGAACGCAGGCGCTCAATAAAGGGAGATACATCTGGTGCCCAACTACTTCCGGTTAATTTTTAATAATATACTATCATGCATTTTTAGCCAAGCGTTGCATCTTTATAACAAGGCCTCCATTTTCGCATAAGCGTTCACTTAAACAATTGTCCGTATTCTGTTGTCAAAGTTTGAAAAAAAGTCGATTAATTCAAACGTTTTGATTGGTGCTTCTCGATTTCGATGCCGAGTCAAAAACCGTCTTTGTGCATCTATATTCAAGACGTTTGAATATTTTCACATCCATAGGCAGTTATTTGCATCGTGGCATAACAGCCTTGTGTAGAGAACATGACCCATCAAAAATTGAATGTTTTTTTTTTTTTTTAATTTCGTCCTTTACATTGATGGGATGCAAAGTAGTTACGCACAGGGAAGAAAATATGCACCGAGATATCAGTGTTTCAGGGCGCAAGAACAGGACTCGCAAAAACCATCCTGTTCTTTAACCATTTTTTTCTCCTGCAGGCACGTTAAAAGAGGAAGGAATCATTGCCAAACGCCGCGGTATTGACGCGAGAAATGCAATTTTTATTTTCTTTGTTAGGGAGACCTGTGAACATGCGAGATCCCGAGAAAAACAGAGGTGCAGCTTCTCGTTGGAGTTGAAACTATTGCTCCAATCGGCGCGACGGTGTTCACTGAATTAAGCAAGATGGCTTCGCTTAGTAGCAGAAGGTCTCTGGTAGCAGTGACAGGAGGAGGCTCGTGGACGTGGCCATAAAAAGAACGGAGCGCCACTGCGCGAAACGTGAGCACAAAGTGGGTGTCAGGGTGTGAAAGGGAGTATGCAGTGCAGGGGGCTTGCATTTGGGGTATTCTGTCTCTTACCTCTGTCACATGCTCACCCACCGCGGTGGCTCAGTGGCTCGTGTTGTGCTGCTGAGGACGAGGATGCGGGCTCGATTCCCGTCAGCGGTGGCCGCTTTTCTGATGGAGGCGAAAAGCAAAAATGTCCGTGTGTACGAGATTTCGGAGCACGTTAAGGATCCCCAGGTCGTCCAAATTAATCCGGGGCCCTCCACTACGGCGCGCCTCATTGCCTGCGTTGCGTCGGCGCGTTAAAGCCTACAATCAGATCAATCTGCTATTCTGGAAGGCGTCTCAGAACCGGGCTCCGTCGCCTCCGTCATGTGTGGTAGCGGTGTCGTCGAGCGGCCAGTAAAAATTGCTGCCTTGATGTTGACGACAAGAAGCCGGAGGCAAACTTCACTGCTTTTACTGGAAATGGTTGAAAGTTGGGCGAGTTGGTAATGTTGCAACTCAAAAAAGAAACTGCGCGCAAATTAACGGGGACAAGAACACATGAGTACAACACAAGCGCAGGCTTATGTACAAGAAAGTAGCTGCAAAGGCTTTGAAAGTTGGGCGAGTAGGTAATGATGCATTTCGAAAAATGGACAACACAAATAATAACGGCACACTACGCTTGTGTTGTCCTCATGTGTTTCTGCCCCTGTTAATTAGCGCGCAGTTTGTTTTAGGAGCGGAGTACCTTAGGACCGCACAATGTCCGTCCGCGTCCGTGGACATAGCATTTACAATCGCAAAAAATCACACAGGCACCAGCTGGATTCGAATGTTGTATACTAGACAAAGTTAGTGTCAGTCGTTTTACCCATTGTGCTACGACCGTGAGATAGTACCCGAGAGTCAAACGGCTTACTTCCTCGCCTGTAATGGTGTGGAGTACCTTAGGACCTCCCAATGTCCGTCCGCGACCATCCGTGCGCGAACTCCCATCAAGCGAAAATCAAGCGAGATTCGATTTGAGCGGTGAGTTGCAGTTTCATTTATGGAGCAATCAAGGTGCAACTCACGGCTCAAATCGAATGACGGTCGGGGCGCAAATCGGATGTTACTCGGGGCGCAACTTGGATGTCATTTCGAGTCCCCGTACTCCGCACCCTCACCATCATCCACGGAGTGGAAATGCTGCCATTTTTTAGATGCTTTTACTGCATGGCGAGAAGTGAACTGCGACGATACAGAAACAATACCCTTACGAGGGAGGTCACAGCGGGACTCGAGCAGAGCAGCGCTCCTAATAGCCGCCAGATACGGTCTACTATCGGCCACAGAAACCGCTGGATTTATACACACAAGCCGTAACGGCTCCGCCGCTTTCCTATTGTATATGCACACGCTCCGAAAACAGTACACACACACACACAAATGCTCTTTCCAGATTTTGTAAGGGCCAGCAGCAGTGGCGCACGTTGAGCCTGAGAGAGGGGGAGAGAAGACCTCGGCGACCAGGGTCCGTTCCGCCGGGGCATGTCTCAACACGAAGAACGGTGTGTTTCGGAATATGGAAGTGCCACGGCTCGAATCGTCGCTAGCTGGGCTGTATCAACACGTTTTCGAGGGAGGCGGGCTTTCCGCAAGGCACATGTGCACTACACGACCTTGCAGCACGCGGGAACAGGGTAGCGGTGCGCTGAATCGCCACAGCCGAAGTTTTAAATGCAGAGCATTTCAGTAACTCACGATGTCACCCGCGTTGTCCCGTCGTAGTCCGCACCGTCGTTGTCCGCACCCCTCCCCCTACACTATATAAAAGAAAATACTATCCGGCGCCAGGTTTCGATCCCTCGACCCTGCGGGCGGAACGCAATGTACATGGTGCTCTACCCACTGCGCCACAAAGCCGACACAGAATGGGACGCTACCAACGCGCCCTATATCGTTGACTCATTCAAATTACTGCTGACGAGCGCTCTCTCGTCAGCAGTTGCCACAAGCGCAACTACATTAACGTAACGCAAACTACTTAACATCGTGCGCCCCCGGAAATGCTCTGCATTTGATCGCGCCCCTCGCGAGGGGGATGTTTCACTGCGTCGCCATGCGAACAGTTTGCCACGCTTTAGTTTCAGTTCTTTCTTTGCTGGGGTGGCGACGAGCGGCGCCACCTCCTCGCACTTCGCCGCGGGAGGATCCGCGGCGGGGGCGAGAGATGGCGCTGGCGTCTCCGCGGCCGCGTCTGCGCCCTCCGCGGGCACCGGCGCCGGCGCGGGGTCATCGCCCTTCTTTAAAAGTTTAGTTCGCACGCCACGCAGGTTTTCTTTGGTAACCTCCTTAGGGGTCGGCTTCTGTAATGCCACGTGCGCACACTATTTGAATTAGCACTGGGGACACGTTTCATTCATGCTCACATTATTTAGCGCGAAGAAAATTTTGAGCACATTTGCCGCAAGGCACGAGAACGTAAGCGATGCTTACGTTTTTTTTATTAAAAAAATTCGCGGGAACGCTGCATTGATTCCACACATCACACGCAAATGGCACCACCCGACGGGCGATCCTCCGCTCTACTGCCCATATTGCAACACAGCTACAATAGCAAATCTGACCCACCTTATTAGATGCGACGCTGAGAGGAGCATCTCTTGCCGGCGGCCCTGTCCTTCCTGCATCGTCGTTGTCCGCGTCCGCACAGCTGCGCCTCTCCTCCGCTCACCCCCTCTCCTCTCGCCGTGATAGCGCGCCCTCTCCCCCAACATCTGTGGCGCGCACAGTGCGGCGCGCTCTCTCACTCCGCCGGTGGGCGGCGCTGCGCGCGGCGCAAGCGCGCTGTGCGCATGTGCAGCGCCCTCTCTATCCGCGGTCTCCTCTCCTTCGGGCGCGCTGCGCCGCGCTCTGGCCGGTCTCCAGTCGACGGTCGTCCGCGCTACAATTGCTCTCTCTCTCTCTCTCTCTCTCTCTCTCTCTCTCTCTCTCTCTCTCTCTCTCTCTCTCTCTCTCTCGCATTACCCGACGATTGCTCACGCAATTCGAGCAATCGACCCAACGGAAACGCACAATGGAACCCCCTTCAGCGTCGCATCACACCAGGGTTCCCGCGAGGGGAGGTGGGAGTAATTTTTTTTTGGCACTGCTCTGCACACCAATCCTTCCGCCCCATCCTGTTGAATGCCCTACCCAATACAAGCGAGATACTCGCCACGACACTCAGCGGCCCCGATTCCCTGGCTGCCATTGGGCGCTTCGCTCTCGAGTCAACATCATCACCATCATCAGCCTATCTACGCCCACTGCATGGCAGAGGCCTTTCCCATTATTCTCCAATTACCTCGGTCCTGTGCCACCCGCCACGGTGACTCAGTGGCTAAGGCGTTGCGCTGCTGAGCACAAGGTCGCGGGTTCGATTCCCGGCCGCGGCGGCCGCTTTTCTGATGGAGGCGAAAAGCAAAAACGCCCGTGTGTACGAGATTTCGGCGCACGTTAAAGATCCCCAGGTGTCTTGAAGTGCAGAGGTGCGCTGCCTGACACGAAACGTAGGACAGGGTTAATACCACAAAAACAGACAAGGTGAGGCGCAAAAAGATCCCCAGGTGGTCAAAATTAATCCGGAGCCCTCCACTACGGCGCGCCTCATCGCCTGCGTTGCGTCGGCGCGTTAAACCCACAATCAATCAATCAATCAATCAATCAATCAATCAATCAATCAATCAATCAATCAATCAATCAATCGGTCCTGTGCCAAGTGTGACCAGTTTATCCCCGCAAACCTCTTAATCTCATCTGCCCATCTAACTTTCTGCCGCCCCCTGCAACGCTTGCCTTCTCTAGTGATCCACTCTGTTACCCTTAACGACCAGCGGTTATCTTGCCTTCGCATTACATGCCCTGCCCACGTCCATTTCTTCTTCTTAATCTCTACTAATATGTCCTTAACACGTGTTTGTTCCCTGTCCCACTCCGCTCTCTTCTTGTCCCTTAATGTTACACCTATCATTTTACGTTCCATTGCCCTCTGAGTCGTTTTCAATTTAAGTTGAACCCTCTTAGTGAGCCTCCAAGTTTCTGCCCCGTAGGTGAGTACCGGTAAGATGCAGCTGTCATACACTTTCTTCTTCAGCGACAATGGTAGGCTGCTATTCATTATCTGAGAATGCCTGCCATATGCACCCCACCCCATTCTGATCCTTCTAATTATCTCTGCCTCATGGTTGCGATCTGGGGTCACAACTTGGCCTAAGTAGATATATTCGCTTACCACTTCCACTGCCTCGCCACCTATCTCAAACCGCTGTGCTGTCCCGAGGTTATTAATCATTACTTTAGTTTTCTGCATATTAATTTTCAGGCCCACGGTTCTACTCTGTTCGCCCAGTGCGGAAAGCATGCTTTGCAATTCGTCCCCCGAGTTACTTAGCAAGGCAATGTCATCAGCAAATCTGAGGTTACTGAGGTATTCTCCATTAACCCTTACTCCCACCTGTTCCCAATCCAACGTTCTGAATACTTCTTGTAAATATGTTGTGAATAACATTGGAGAGATTGTGTCTCCTTGTCTGACACCCTTCCTTATAGGTATTTTACTGCTCTCCTTATGGAGGATGATGGTAGCTGTGGACCCATTGTAGATATCCTCTAGTATTCTTACATAATGCTCATCTACCCCCTGGTACCGTAATGCCTGAATGACTGCTAGGGTTTTGACCGAGTCAAATGTTTTCTCATAATCTATGAAGGCTATATATAGGGGTTCAGTATACTCAGCGCACTTCTCTATCACCTGATTGATCGTGTGAATATGGTCCATTGTTAAATAACCTTTACGGAACCATGCTTGTTCTTTAGGTTGACTGAAATCTAAGGTTAGCAGAAATTCTGTTAGCGATTACCTTGGTAAGTACCTTGTAGACGACTGACAGTAAGCTGATCGGCCTGTAATTTTTCAAGTGCTTCATGTCGCCTTTCTTATGGATTAGGATGATGTTCGCGTTCTTCCAAGATTCCGGTACTATTGCGGTCATTACGCATTGCGTATACAGGTTTGCCAGTTTTTCAAGTACAATTTCTCCGCCATCCTTCAAGAGGTCTGCTGTTATCTGATCCTCACCAGGTGCTTTGCGCCTTTCATTTCTGTCAAGGCCTTCCTTACTTCTTCGGTCGTTACTGGTGGGATGTCTATCTCCTTTGAGCTACTGTCTAGTTCGGAATTATCCTGGATGTCCCGCCTGCTGTACAGATCCCTGTAGAACTCCTCTGCCACTGTGGCTATTTTATCCCTATTTGTGATGACATTGCCTTGCTTATCTTTAAGTGCATACATCTGATTTTTCCCCACGCCAAGACGCCTCTTCACAGCTTACAGGCTACCTCCGTTATTTACAGCGTATTCTATCCTCTCCATATTATACTTCCGTATGTTAGCTGTCTTACGCTTATTGATTAACTTCGAAAGCTCCGCTAGTTCTATTCTGTCAGCTGCGGTAGAGATTGTTATGGTTTGCCGTTTCCTAATTAGATCTTTCGTCTCCTGTGAAAGTTTGCCAGTATACTGTCTAGCCATAGTGCCCCCGACTTCTACTGCACACTCCGTGATAATACGTGTAAGGTTGTCGCTGGCTTCCTGTGTCGTAAGCTCGGCTTCCTCGTTAAGAGCTGAATATCGGTTCTGCAGCGCTATCCTGAATTCTTCTACTTTACGTCTTACTGTTAGCTCATTGATCGGCTTCTTTCGTACTATCTTGTTGCGGTCCCTCCTCAAATCTAGCCTAATTCGAAATCTTACCATACGGTGGTCACTACACCTTACCCTTCCGAGTACTTCCACATCCTGCACGACGCCAGGGTTATCGCATAACATGAAGTCTATTTCAATTTTATGCTCCCCATTCGGGCTCCTCCAGGTCCACTTCCGACTCTCCCGTTTACAGAAGAAGGTATTCATTATGCGTAGGTTATTCCGTTCTGCAAACTCAACTAGTAGGTCCCCCCCTGATATTTCTACAGCCCAGACCATAGTTCCCATCTGCCTTGTCTCCAGCCTGACTCTTGCCTGATTCTTGCATTGAAGTCCCCCATACTACGGTATACTGTGTTTTTACTTTAGCCATTGCCGATTCCACATCTTCATAGAAGCGTTCCACTACTTGGTCGTCGTGGCTGGATGTGGGTGCGTAGCCCTGCACCACCTTGAGCTTGTACCTCTTATTGAGCCTAATTACAAGACCTGCTGCCCTTTCGTTAGTGCTATGGTATTCTTCTATGTTGCCAGCTATGCCTTTATTGACTAGAAATCGCACTCCCAGTTTTCTTCTGCCCTCTAGGCCCCGGTAACATAAGACGTGTTCATTTTTCAGCACCGTAGAGGCTTCGCCTGCTCTCCTAACCTCGCTAAGCCCTATTACATCCCATTTAATGCCCTGTAATTCCTCGAACAACACCTCGAGACTCGCTTCGCTAGATAAGGTTCGTGCGTTAAACGTTGCCAGGTTCAGATTCCATTGGCGGCCTGTCCGAATCCAGGGATTCTTAGCACCCTCTGCTGCGTCACAGGTCTGACCGCCGCCGTGGACAGTTGCTTCGCAGCCGCTGGAGACTGAGGGCCGTGGGTTAATTGGCGTATTCATGGAAGGTTGTGGCCGTTACTACACCAGGGTGGCCAATCCTGCTCTGGTGAGGGAGTGAATTACCGGCAATGGTCGCCTGGGTCAGGCCGCACCCCAAGCACTCGAGTGTGGCCTCGCAAAAGTAGTTTAGCCGGGGTCTACCACCCCTATCTGTGCATTCAGGAACTGACTATTCCTCTCCGGGATCTTCAAGTATATATCACCTCGTGACCACCTCTCCTTTCCTCTTTTCTCCCTCTCCCCCTTCGGTCCCCTGGGCCCTCCCTGTGTTAATAAAGATTTTCACTCACTCGCTCTCCGTCGAGGGTTCAGAGATCCCGTTAGGTAAGGGTTAGCAACCCTTTTCCGGAGGGATGGTCTTGAAGAGATGTGCTCTGCAGACGCTCGACTACAGGCTTGGACCGTAAGACACCATGCCATTCACTTGAGTGGCTCGGCTGAAGGCATTGTGCTGTAGCTTCACCAGGCCATTCACTGGACGAAGAGTCATCCCCCAGGAACGCCTGACCAAGCAACAGAACCAAAAAACACAACCGCTTCGCCGACAAGTGCGAAGACAATCCCCCCTGAAGTTTTACCAGGCTTTTCGTTGCAACAAAAATACACAATTAACTAACTATACGAGTTACATTTTAGACCAGCAGTACTTTAGCCAAGCGTACAAATTTAAAAGAGTGACTTTTCGTGTCAATGGAAATTTCCCACCCAAAAACAAATGCAATCTTAAATGGCAAAACCTGGTTCAGGAAGAACCCCACAATTAAGAAATTCAGGCGTCCACAGGCCACTTCTCGCGTTCAGAGCTGCGACTTCAGCTCTCAGCATTGCCTTGAGCTTTCCCATTTTCGAATCGCACCTTAGGTGTGCCCATTCTCTGAAGGCGACTGCGACCAGTTATGGGGACATTGGTCATCTCCCGCGACATAACTCGAGCGCGCGGAGACAATAGAAAAAATTTCCACCACTCGAGCAGCTTACAGCTGGACTCGAGCAGAGAAGCCCTCCTAACAGCACCCAGATGCAGTCTACTATCGGCCACAAAAAGCACTGGATTTAACGCACAAGCCGCAACTTCCCAGTGCTTTTGCACATGGCGCGAAAACAGTACACACACAGACACAAATCCTCTTTCCATATTTCGGGAGGGCCGGCAGTAGTGGCGCACGTTGATCCTCAGAGAGGGGGAGAAGAGAGAGAGAGAGAGAGAGAGAGAGAGAGAGAGAGGGGGAGAGGGAGAGAGAGGGAGAGAGGGAGAAATGACTTTTATTTACATAAAGGGTTAGGGCGCGGTGGGCACGACCCGGAGGGTCGCGACGACTTCGGCCGCTCGAGTCACAAGCTCCTTCTGGGGCGGGAGGTCCGAGCGGCCCAATGCCTCCATCCACTGGCCAGGAGAATTTATTGGAAGGAATGGGTTCTCTGCACAAGCCCAAATTTGGTGTTTGACCGTGGTTTTAGATGCGACTGCATCTCATTCACTCGCCTTGTCCCTCCATACGGCGTTGTTGTCCATCCACACCCCTCCCCCATTCTCCTCGCCGCGCGAGCTGCGCTCTCCGCCGCTCACCCCCTCTCCTCACCGATAGCGAACGCTCTCTCGCGAGGGGCATTGGATTGGATTCGATTGGGTTGGCTTGGATTGGATTGGATTTGGATTGGATTGGATTGGATTAGATTAAAGTGTATTGTGTTGGATTGTGTTGCGTCATAGCCGCGGCAGGGGGTTCATGGCACGTTTCACGCGATGGGAGAATCAACCTAACGGAAACAACAACGGAACCCCCTATGCGTCGCACCTACACAGGGGTTCCCGCGAGGGGAGGTGGGAGAAATTTTTTTTACCGCAGCGGGTGCAGAATGAGGATGGGCACAGGGAGGGGTGGACATGATGAAGGACGGATCTGCAGGGTAGAGATTCCGCTTGGAGTTGATGCCAGAAGCGTTCCTCCTCCAGAGTGAGGGATGAGTGAGCGGGTGCAAGCCTGCGGCGGGAGAGGTGGTCATGCTTTGTGACCTCTCGGAATGTGAGAAGACTGTCCCTGGTCCATCTGGCTCCATGGAGGAAACAGTCCACATCGTACGCCCGGGTGACAAGTGCTCGGGCTGTCGTGTGGGCCGTCTCTATCCCTCCAATGCCCGTGTGAGCCGGCAACCATTGGAGTTCGACTGTGTCGGATGGCGAATTTAGGCCGAGAATTCTGTGTGCGGGGGTGGAAATGAGCCCTTTGTCAAAGTTTTGAACGGTTGTTTACGAATCCGAAAATACAATTTCACGGGTGGGCCTTTGGGTAATGCCAGTGCGATTGCCGCCTCTTCAACGCCATGCGGGTGACGGGTGTGAATGGTGAGGGTTGCAAGAGGAGGAGATGACGTGGAGGGAATTACAGCAATGGTGGATGCATCTGTATGCCGATATTCTGCGGCATCGACATAGGGCGTCGCTCGGGAAGGGAGGAATTTATCTAGTGTCGTGGCTCGATGAATCCGCCTTTCAATATGAAATTTTGGGTGCATGTTTTTGGGATTCGGTCGAAGGATGATATGATTTCTGATTGATGATTTAATGCAGCACACAGACTCAGGGCTTTGAGGTGAGCCGATCCCGAATTTCTGCAAGAGGAGTCTGCCCGCGCAGCAGCGCCGTAGGCGGTTGACTTGGCGAGTGCAGTGGCCTTCGAAGAGATCTCCGCGAGCGGCGTCCGCTTCGCCTGGGCATGTCTCAACACAAAGAACGGTTTGTTTCGCGTTTTGTAACTGCCGCGGCGTCATTCATCGCTCGCAGGGCCTGTGTCAACACGTTGTCGAGAAAGGCGTGCGTTCCGCAGGGCACAGGTGCACTACACGAAAGTTGCAGCACGCGCGAACAGGGCAGCGGCGGGCTCAATCGTAACACTTCCAAATGCTGAATGGGGACGCGTGATACCGGGATCCACTGCTGTCCATGTGAGGCGACGATGCCTGGCAGGGGGAGTTTGAGGGCGAGCCGGAGGGGACGAGCAAGCGGGAGGAAATCTACGCCGACGGAGAGGAAGTGCCCGAGAGGGTCAAGTGTAGGTTGATCCGTACCTGGGTTGCTACTCCAGAAGGCACAAGTTTGAGCGAAACTCGGGCAAGGTGAAGCGGTGGTAGTAATAATAAGCTCATGACGATATTTCGGGGCAGGATTAAAAGCCTTTAAAAACGCGATTCATGCTATTTGGTGATTATTGAGGTGACGTAATCTGTCCAGGGCAGCGCGCTCCAAGGATGCGCAACTAGGGCGTGGCACATCTTTCAGTGCTTTCTCTCACTCCACTGCTGCACCGGCTGCTGTGGGCTAGCAAGTCCAACTACTTTATTTTATTGTACATTTAATTTATTTCACTACAAAGTTCATTTTATTTCTTATTCCAGGCGTTCAAATGATGTTTTTGTTTGATATTTTTCGTTCTAAGAAGTAGCTTCTCCGTCGGTGGCCGACAGTGCAATCACGTGACTATGGCCGACAGGCAAAAAAAAAAAGCGGGTGATAGAAGAGCGTGCCACAGTCAAAACGGTTGCTGGTCGTGTTACGTTATCGAAACCCTCCGATGTTCGACACAAAATTCCCTCGGCGCGGTCCAGTCTGCCTACGTGCTTTTAAGGCGAAAGACTTGCGATACGTATTGGCAGTCTCTTTTCTAAGACATTGCACTTGGCCTTTTTCTTCGCTTCGTTTCTTTGTCTTTTTGCACGGAATAATTGAAACTGCTTCTTTACTGCTATTACGTATTTACGTCAGTTTCTTCTATTTCATTTATTCGTCTTAGTGTGCAAGCAGACTCGAACACGCCACAGCCTCCCTAATATCGGGATTCTGCCAGGGTGCTGTGCACCTGTCTTACTCCCGTGACGTCACGTTCAGACTTCAGTGTGCACGCACTATTCTAGAACTGTTACTTTTAAATTCGCAGTGTTATGAATTTCGCGTACCGGGCACGTTAGTTCCTCAAAACTCCCAATTGCGGGCCAATCCCCCAAGTGGCCATGTGTTACAAAGGAAGGAATAGCGACAAGGACAAAATCTTTTCAAATTTGTTTGCTTTATTTTATTTTGCTCTTCACCGCCTTCGTTCGAAGAAACTCCCCACAGTGTTTTTTTTTTTTTTTTTTTCATGGAGCTCAACCCCTTCATAACCCGCCCTTCTTTCGCACCCTTTCCACTCCGGCTTACCCTCCCTCTGGCGTCACGCGGGTACTTTAATTCTTAGCTCTCGCCTTTACTCGCTTTCCATGCTCTGCGTCCTGTCGTACAGCGGTGACGCAGAACAAAACGCGTTGAAATGTGTAAAGATCACCACTGACGATAGGCACGCGCGGTTGATTGTACTATAGCGAGGATAATGAACAGACGCAACAGGCCATCAAGCTATCGGGGTATGCGCCATACCAGCATCAACCATGTGGAAGCGAAAGGTAGGATTATGTGCAATCCATACGCGCGGATATGCATCAAGGACGTGTCAGGGGTAGAAGATGAACCCCATGAGGTACATGCGTAACAATAAATCAGGCTATTCCATATACTGACAGGTGTTCTTCTCTTTCTATCAATTTTCGGAACATTTTCCCCAAAAATGCTAAACTGTTACCAGCCCGACTGCTCAATCGTCTTCTCGAAGATTATTTGGCCTCTATGCAGCCAGGTGCTATAATTTATACAGATGCCTCTCAACTAGAAGAAAAATCCGGTATCGGAATATTTTCCCTTTCCCTTAACTGGAGGTTTTCGGTTCGTCTGGTTGATTTTTGTAGGCGGGCCGGCAGTCCGGTGACGAACAACGTTTATTGCGGTTGCAACGAAGTAGATATAGAAAACGAAGGGTGACGTAACAGGTCACGTGATTAACACAAAAGGGACAGTGACGTCAGAGCGACTCAGCCGTGCTACATCTCCCCTTTCTTAGGGAGCCAACAAATTACAATTGTCTTTCAGGTTGGGGGTAGCGGCAGGGCTCCCGGCGTGCCCTTGTGCTTCTGCGTAGCTCTTGAGCGGGCTGGGCGTCGTCTTGCTGCTCGGACCCAGCAGGAGGACTCTCTTCGCGATGTGGTGTAGGGTCTTCTCGCAGATGCTCGCGAGTGCGTCGAAGTTCCTGACCCTCTTCCGTTTTCACCACCAGGGATCGCGGCGTCTCAGCAGGCCGCAGAAAGACCGCAGGTGTCCAGGTCTTTTCGTGGGTGTCGTATGTAGTCACTCGTTGCCCAGGCGACAGAGGTGGCAGGTTCCTGGAGCCGCGGTTGTAGTAGATCCTCTGGCGTTGGCGGATCTCCTGTAGGCGGTTCTGGACGGCTCGGTTGGGCACGACCTCCGGCACCAGGTGGCTTGTGGGTACGGGCAGCAGGGTCCTCGTCTGCCTTCCCATCAGTCTCTGCACTGGGGACTTTAAAACAGCATCTCGAGGTGTATTACGCCATTCAAGCAGAGCCATGTGGAAGTAGGGCGTTCTAAGCGAGCACTTTTTTAGTAGCTTTTTTGCTTCTTGCACTCCCCTCTCCGTCATACCATTTGAGCGTGGATGATACGGGCTTGACGTTACGTGGCTAACACCGAGTCCATGTAAAAATTCTTTGAATTCGGTACTGTTGAATGGCGGCCCGTTATCGCTACACAGTTTAAGCGGTAATCCATGAACTGCAAAAATCTCGGCGCACCAGGACTTGAGCAGGTTTGCAGTGGTATGGCGAAATTCCTTGATTTCAAAAAAGAAGGAATAGAAGTCAACTATTATAGCAAACTGTCGGCCCTCGTAAAAGAATAGGTCCATTCCTACAGCCTCCCAGGGTAAGGTTGGAACCTCATGGCTCAAAAGCGGCATCTTTGCGTTTCGCGGCTGATGCTTTTGGCATATTTTGCAGTTTCGACAGAACTGTTCAATGTCGCTCGCCATGCAGGGCCAGAACATGACGCTTCGCGCCCGCGCCTTCATCTTATCGGCCCCAGGATGTGCTACGTGCAGAAGAGCCAAAATTTCTGTTTTCATCGAGCTTGGTACGATTACCTTGTTGCTGCGAAACAGAAGACCGTCTTGCGCGTGTATCTCCTCCTGATAAGACCAGTAGGTGCGGACGGCTTCTGGAACCTCGTGCTTGTTGTCAGGCCAACGGGTCACCGCATATTCCCGCAGCTTGACGAGAACGGGATCGTTGTTTGTTGCTGCAAGAATGCTTTTTAGACGGGGTTCCGAGGCAGAAAGAAATTCTAGCACATTGACTTGAAACTGCTCCGTTTCCTCACGCATGCTCACTTCGCTCGGAAAACGCGATAAAGCATCCGCAAGAAACAGTTCTTTGCCTGGCTTGTATACCAGTTTGATCGGGTAGCGCTGCAAGGTCAGCCTCATGCGCTGCAAGCGGAGGGGGCACTGATGCAGCGGCTTGTTAAGTATTGGTACCAAGGGCCTGTGGTCAGTCTCTACAATCACTTCGGCCTGCCCAAACACGTAGTCATGAAACTTAGTGCAACCATGCACTTTTCTTTCTCGATTTGCATTTCTTTCTCGATTTGCGCATAGCTTTGCTGCGCATCTGTGAGCGACCGGGACGAAAAAGCGACAGGGTGGCCGTCTTGCATTAGAACTGCGCCTACTCCTAATTGGCTTGCGTCGACTGAGAGTGTGAAAGGCTGCTTAGGGTTAAAGAAAGCCAAAACAGGTGCTTGAGTCAAGGATTGGCGTAATGCGTCGAAACTTTTTTGTTGCGCCTCCGTCCAAACCCATGCAATATCTTTACGCAACAGTGTTCGTAAAGGTGCGGTTGCAACAGACATATTGGGAATGAAGCGCTGGACGAAATTCATCGTACCGAGAAATACTTGCAGTTCTTTCTTGTTCTTCGGTTCAGACATTGAAAGTATGTCTTGTACCCTCTCCGGGTCCAGGCGTAGGCCTTCTGTAGTGAGGATGTGTCCCAAGTACCGGACCTCCGGCTGCAGAAACGTACACTTCTTGGGGTTAAGCCGAAGGTTATGCTGTTGACATCGGGACAACACAAGTTGCAAGTTACGGTCATGTTCGTCTTTAGTTTTTCCCCATACTAGCACGTCATCCATAACAACCGCCACACAGGGCAAACCTTCCAAAACGCGGTGCATTGCTGCCTGGAAAATTTCGGGGGCAGAGGCTATTCCAAACGGCATTCGTACGAACCGATAGCGTCCATACGGCGTACTCATCGTGCAAAGTTTGGAGCTTGACTCGCTAAGCCGAATTTGCCAAAACCCCGAAGCTGCATCGAGCGTGGAAAAGAATTTTGCTCCGGCAAGCCTGGGAGCGACATCGTCTAAAGTCGGCATGGGATAGTTCTCCCGGAGTATGGCTTGGTTGAGCGATGTTGGATCCAGGCAGACTCGAACTTTGTCTCCTTTAACAACGGTAACCATGTGACTGGACCATTCGGTGGGCTCAGTTACCTTTGTTATGACGCCTTGGTCCTCCATCCGCTGCAGTTCTGCTCTAGTCCTGTTCTCCAGGGCCACGGGGACTCTTCGGGCTGGTACGACGACACCCACTGCGCCGGGCTTGAGCTTTATTTCATACTCGTAGTCCTTGAGCTCTCCCAGTCCAGTGAAGATCTCTGCAAAAGGTTGTGCTGGCGGGTAAAGTTGATCGACCTGGATGTGCTGAACCCGGACGATAAATCCAAGGCGTTCGGCCGCTGAACCGCTCAAAGTTACTGGCACACTTTGCTCTACGATGTAAAATGTTTCGGGGACCACCCTATCATTTGCTGAAAGGCGAAGGCGCACTTTTGCTTGGGATGTTGATTTGTGGCCGAAAAAGGAAGTTAGCGCAACCTGGCAAGTCTGCTGTGGTAGATCCGGCAACTTTTCGACGTCCCTCCTTGAAATGACGGAGCAATTTGCCCCCGTGTCTAATTTGCACGTCGTTGGTTGTCCTTCAATGTTTACCGTCGCGCTCCAGTAATCTGTGCTGCTGACCGTGTTCACTGTTAACGTTTGAAGAAAAAAAGCGTCGGCGTCTGCACAGAGTTGCCGTAGTTCTTTCTTCTTGCTGGGAAAGCTTCGTGAAGGCGGCGCCGATTTGCATGCTCGAGCGAAGTGGTTGAACCCTCCGCACTTATTGCAGGTTCTGCCGGTGGCGGGGCACCTTTCGCCGCGGTGTGTGCGATAGCCGCAGCTGCCGCAGGCATCGCCTTTCTTTGCCACTGCGTTAACGTTAACTACCGTACCGTGCGCAGTCTCAGCGGCTTCGCTGATTTCGCGAAACTGCTCTTTCCCTTGCTCTTGCGTGCGGCAGATATCGATAGTCTTTTGGTACGAAGGGTTCTCAGCAATCAATTTCTGCTGCAGGCTCTTGTCTCGAATTCCCAGAATAATGCGGCTGCGCAGCATCCTCGGTTCCATTGCCCCGAATTCACAGTTGCTGGCTAACATGCGAAGCTCCGTGAGCCACTCATTGAAAGGTTCGCCTTCCCTTTGGTTTCTTGACCCGAATCGGAATTCATGATATGTCAAGTTCGTTTCCGGCTTGTAGAACTCTTCAAACTTAGAAATTAGGACGTCGATGTTATTTTTGTCCTCTTCTGCCTCAAACGTGAAGGTGCTGTATACCTTCCTTGCCTCTTCACCGATAACCACTAGCAACGTGGCCGCTTGCACATCTTTGGCTTGCTTCGTCAACTGGGTAGCAGTGGAAAATAGCGTGAACTCACTTTTCCACGTCTTCCATCCCTGCCAGGCGTTGCCCGATGAATCCAGGGGCTTTGGTGGCGGCAACATCGTTGACGGCAGGGGGGCTGGCGGCGTGGTCATTTCGGCTGGGCACCGCTGCCACCATGTAGGCGGGCCGGCAGTCCGGTGACGAACAACGTTTATTGCGGTTGCAACGAAGTAGATATAGAAAACGAAGGGTGACGTAACAGGTCACGTGATTAACACAAAAGGGACGGTGACGTCAGAGCGACTCAGCCGTGCTACAATTTTATCCCCATATTCTTCGCGGAATTCCTGGCAATTGACCTGGCGCTACGAAAGCTAGATGTATCAATGACATCTCCAATCATAATTTCAAATTCTATCTCTGTATGCTTAGGTTTTTCTTCCCCTAAAGACACTCCCCTCCTGCGGACGTTTCGGTCACTCCTGCCACGTCACTTCACTGAAATGAACCTTCTTTGGGTTCCTGGTCATGCGGGGATCTCATTCAATGAGACTGCCGACTCTCTAGCAAGGATAGCACTTTCTGGGCCTGTAGTAGACGTAGTAGAGCCGACACCTTTAATAACAGCAGCTAGGTACCGTAGGATGCTGAAACTACAAGTACAGCAAGAATCGGTTTTATTGTCATTAAGAGATTTTAATCATCTCAATTCTCATGGAAACCTGAATGGTGCCCTTCACGCAACTTAGAGGTGGTTATTACAGCCTTACGTTGTCGAGTACCCGAGTTAAATAGGCACTTACACAGGTCTCGTCTGGCGCCACCAGCTCTGTGCAGCTATTGCAACGAAGGCGAGCCTGTCGAACACTACCTTTTGACATGCCGACGTTTTTACGACTGAGACGTCAGTCCCTGGAGGTGCCGCTCTACAGTTTGGGGATATCCCTAACAGTGCCGGCTATACTATCATTCGGGGCACCCGAAACGGGGTTCTGCCGCCGGGATGCATGCTCTGCCCTCCTGCGCTACATTGAAAACTCCAAACGATTCTCTTTATGATTGCGATTGGTCACCCTCGCTTTGACTTTCCCGTTTTTTTTTCAAAACTCCTTCCAACCGGTCTAAATTATCTTTTCCTGAACGTCTCGTGATTAGATAAGAGTTCCATTCATTTTAACCATCCTCTGTTGATTGGCCGATCCCCTGGTTAGGTATGTGCCATATCTAAAGGCGCAAGAACAACAACAACAGCAACAACAACATGCGCGAGAAATAAGCTGGGGTATCTCAACGCTCGGACCTGCCATCCTATCATATTCACCCCTACGAAGAGGACCACCTGAACCGGCTATCGGTGCGTCGACTGTCCCCTTGACAGTATATGTCCTGCCATATGTCCTGCCATGTCCTGCCATAAGCTGTCCTGCCATCTACCTTTTCACAAGAAATGCGCGTCACGCAACCCCTCGAGGGAGTCAGCCTGCCGCGCTGATGGTAAACAAAGCACACAGTCATGCAACGCCTCGTTCGAAACTGTTTTGCGAGAAGACGATAACTGAAGCGCACGCTCCGGCTGCAGACGGATAGACGCGCGGTAGGAACCTGCGGAACCACCTAAAAGAAAGGCGAGGCCTGGGAAATACGTCTCCACACACCATATTGCGCACGCACCGGTTGACGGCCGACTGGTGGCGGTCGATGGTGCGGTCGCCACCAACGCTTCTGTAGAACCTGCCCGTCGCTTAAAATCGCAGCGCACACTACACTTGCTCCTCGACGGTCACGTAGCGAAAGCCGCCCTAAAGTTGTCGCAAACGGGCTCTGTCGCCAGCCGACTGAATAACCAATGCACAGCACTTTTCGAGAGCTAAAAACGAGCTCGAAATTACTCCTTCATTTAAAAGACCTGTCTGGGTAGAAATATGCCTGCTACGGCGATGATAAAAAAAAAAAAAACTACACCGCAGCAGCGGCCACCACGGACGTCCCAAGTTCAACTCGGCCGTACAAACCATCCCCGAGCTTCCTCCGAGTTCTAATTTCAGTCAAACACGCTCAGCCCATTCGTGGGCGCGGCGTAACAACCGAAGCCACACCCACCCATGGCGTCCGCTTTGTATGGGCGTAGCGTCGTATCCGCTATGCTAGTAGCGGATACCCGCTGGTGCCCGCTAGCAGTGACAAGAACTTAGCACAAAGCAAAAATGAAGTCCCCAGGCCACCGTCAGCCAATGGTGCCACATTCGTGGGTGTGTTCGGTCCGAACTGGAGTTCCCTATTGTACGAGCCGATTGGAGAGGCCAAGACGACACGATTTTATCACGGGAGGGAGCCTTCTTCATACACCGTGAAAACACAGTCGATGACCAATGACACAGCTTCAACGTTTAAAACGCACTCGCCAATGGTCAAACACGCTCTTGACACGGGACGATTACTGATAAGCGCCCGCCGGGCACACTCCAGCAAGCCGTGAACAAAAGCCATATTTGATGGCCGGGAGCAGGGCGTGTTCCGTTCGCTACAGTGGGCCCCTTTAATTACTTGGTTTGTGCTTGCGCAGAGCTGCACTGGGGCTACCCTCAAACCAAGTAGCAGACATAATTCAGTGGAAGAACAGAACACCGAGAAAAACGGACCTCCCCGCGCCGGGCGTGTCCAACAGCCGGGCTGGGGATGTCAAAGTAGCAGTGGGGTTATCTAGTTTATGCTAGGGAATCAGTATTGCAGTTCGATTTCAGATGGTGTTGCATACTGAAAATAGCACAAGCCGTACAAGCCGTCACCGCGTATAGCCGGATATCTCCCTCTTCTAGACGAATATCCATCCATTTCTCTTGTTTTCTGGCACCCTGCAAGCTTGTGTACGCGATCTTCAGGTCTCCCCTTCTCTCCTCTCCTTCACCCACCTGTACTGACCTAGCTATCTACCTTGGCTCCCCGCCTACTCCATCTTGGCAAAGGCCTGCGCCCCCCCCCTCCCTAAAAAAAGCGACTGCTAGCACCGCGTGTCATCACCCGATGGCTTCCCGCATCTGCTCGCTGAAGTGAACCCCGTCCCGCTAGAACGCCCATTTCGAGCCCACCCGTTGATGTCGACGACAGCGAAATTCATCGTGCTGACTAGCTCCCGCATGTCTGTGTTTACTGCCAGCATGTCCCTCTCAACATGCACCCTTCGCGCAATCATCTCGGGTAGCGGGCTCACGACGATCTGTACATTTGGGCACAAACTCGTGAGCTCCCCCACTCCCTTTTCTAGCTGCTTCCGTACTCCTGCGCTCCTTCCCTGCAGAAGGTCGTTGGTCCCTCCGGCTATAACAACCAGGTGCTGCCCCTGCATATTCTCCCACGTCTTGCCCGCACTCTTTGCAAAACTACCCTGACCGTCGGGCCAGAGAACACGCCTACCTGTACCCTCTCGTCTCCCTCACTCGTCCTCTCATCTCCCCCTCGGAGTAGCCCGTGTTCGAGTCCCCTGCCACGATCACCATGTACCCCTTCCCCTTCTCTTGCCCGCCCCCCGGCGCGGCCACCAGCTCAAGCTACGCCTGAGGCGACACCTCCACGTAGCTCGGCTCCCTGTCGACCGGTCCCCCGATTTGGTTACACTCCGCTGTAACTGGGTAAGCCGAGACAGGTCTTCTGCTTGGTCAGGAGTTGCACGACCACTTGTTCCAGCTCGGTATGCTGGCCACCTGGCAGACAATAGGCACAGCGTGGACATAGTAAACCGCCACTCAACAACAGTAATCCCAGCCTCAGCAGTAACTGTGACAGGACCAGAATGTATATCTAAGCAACCGGTAAATTCTCAGGAAAACCAGGAACCTATTTCCAACCATACAAATAATGAACTGTCAGAAACGGTGGATGGAATTGAACTGGCGGAGCTATCGACTGAAATTAGTGTTTACAGCACGACAAATATATTTACAACATCAATGAATGGATAAAGATTAGGTGTTACAATGAATAAGCGATCAATCAGGGCACAGAATTTACGGTCTGAGAGAATTACGAGGTAACATTACTCACAACACAGAAGTGATAATAAGAATATTTGAACGATGCTATATACCAAGCTAAGCTTCACTAAGCTTCACGCTAGCAACGTTAGGACTGCAGGTACCGTACCGAGCCTACAAACTTGACTTTCGAGGTCCCACTAATGAACAAATATGTGGAAAAGGCACTAAAGGGCATAGCGGAGAAAAAGCTGCGAGGGAAGATGGCACAACCGCGGATAACCTAACGGACGGAGGCGACGGTGTACTAAAAAGGCTTGCAAAGCTATTTTAAAGCGAAGCTATTGAGCAAATCGTGATGATGGTGTCCGAATTTAAAAATACCAAGAAATGCAAAGCACTCGGGCACGCGTGCCTCGAGCGCACATTCGTGAATCTGAGCATACCCACTGTGGGGGATGGGCCAATAGTGGCGAAAAGAACTCCAGCGTTCACCGTATCGTGGCAACACTTTCTCGTAATGAGAAAGACGCGTCACAGCGTACGCCCCTCGTTTGCTCGTCGTAGCGTCGCTGTGCGCATGAGCTCTGTACCGTACAAGCGCCGCAACGTGAATGTCGAAGCTGCTGTAGGTGATCATTGACTCCACATAGTCTGGCCGCGGATAGTTCGCCCGGCCGAGGAAGAGCCCGCGCCTCGAGACGCTCGGCGTGCAAAGTATGAGCGAGAAACGATAGGTCGCGCTTGCAGAGTGGCGTAAGAAAAAGTCAACGCCTTGCCGCCGACGCCAACCACAACGATAATAAAGCTCAACTTTGTGTCCGTCAATGATCACCTACAAAAGCTTCGTCTTGCGCCTGAATGCGAGCTTGCCTAATTTTTTTATAATGCTTACACGAGCCATGGAGAAAAAACGCATGTTTGGTTAATTCGAAAGATTGCCTCTTTAGAATCATACTGACACCCATTCAACATCAACTTCAGTGAAAGAAGCTACATCATTAGGAAAAAGGGAATGGCCGTGCGACCCACTAGCTCATTTCCCGCATCAGAACCATGATGTCATGTGCGCCAGCTCTGCTATTGGCGGTGAGCGCGACCACGTGCGGCGCTGCGAAGCGCGCCTCCGTGACGTCAGCTTAGGGATTCTCGCATTCGTCGTCGGCTTCAGTCGGGTTCACCCTCCCTGCAGTTTCTTTGGGTTCGGTTTACGTCTAATGCTTCTCCGCACCAGATTTTGCGTGTGAGTAAATTTTTATCATAATAAAAGACTTAAAATCACATACACAAGCTCAAGGCGTGATTTGACGTATAGTTCTGGATACCGCTAAGGAAGAAACATTGCCAGCGTCGCCCGGTTCCTTGCGAAGCCGGTCCTGTGCGGAGCGTGAAGAGTCGGAGCTGGGCGTCACCTTCGGTATTGAGCAATCTTTCGAAAAAAGTGACCAGCCAGCTGCTAGTACCCGACAGCAGCGAAACAAGAAGACCAAACGAAATTCCAGGCCTTCGGGGCTGTCGGTTTTGGCAGAAGGCATTACGATTCCCGGTAATCATTTGTAAGGTGAAACAGTTTTTGCAACCATTCCGAACGCTCGAAAGTATTGTATCACATCACTTTACGTTGTCATGGCATATGCCGACATGCACTGTGGCGCGGAAAAAATGTAGGTTGAGTTCTCAATAACCTACTGTGTGCATAGGCGCGTGCTCGTTTTATACCAGGCTTCTAACCCGTATAGAGGTTTATTGAGCAAAACGAGTGTCGTCTACAGTAAAGATACAGCAACACTATTGTCACGAAGTCAAAGACGACGCAGTTGTCTTCAAAGAAAACGAGTTTATTGGAGCGAACTTTGCTCCCCTAACAACTCAAAGAATACACAGGCGGCGAGACAGCAGTCAAAAAAGTGACGTGCGTAGGCGAGCGTCGAGAGTCGAATGCCGCGGCGTCTGCTCTGCAGGCTTTTGTCTTTTTGCGCCAGTGTTTCTGGAACCGTTGATTTACATTCATAGCATTGTAGATGAAAGAAGATTATTCTAGGCTAGTGACGTTAGGGCGAAACAGTCTTCTTATCTGAATGAAATAGCCCGTGTGGCATAAAAATAACGAATGGAAGACGCGCTTCGCTTGGGACACAGATAAGAGAGCCGGGCATGGCGGGGCAGTAAAAACAAACAATAAACAAACCCATACATGGTTCGCGGCATTACCCCCCCCCTCTCTAAGAGTGCATCGACCCGATGCTAAAACAAGACACTCCGAACTGTAACGGACCTCGAGGTCCTCCGGCTGCCAAGCCGTCGAGAGAGAGAGTGGAGAGCGCACGTCTGATGAGAACGAGGGCTTTAATCGAACTGGCTGCGGGTGCAGCGCGAGCGCGTGCCACCGCTTGGTCGGTGCTGATGAGACTGATGATGATGACTGTAATCTGCTACAGCGCAGAAGAGGAAGAAGTTCCAACACTCTCCCGTGCCGACAGATGACGTAAGTGGGTCAGAGTTGAACGGTCTTTGCTGATCGGAGGTATTTCTTGACTGAAGACTTCGTCAGACAAGGCGTCGACCCGCCGCGGTGGCTCAGTGGCTAAGGCGTTGCGCTGCTGAGCACGAGGTCGCGGGTTTGATTCCCGGCCGCGGCGGCCGCTTTTCTGATGGAGGCGAAAAGCAAAAACGCCCGTGTGTACGAGATTTCGGCGCACGATAAAGATCCCCAGGTGGTCAAAATTAATCCGGAGCCCTCCACTACGGCGCGCCTCATCGCCTGCGTTGCGTCGGCGCGTTAAACCCCTCAATCAATCAAATCAATCAGACAAGGCGTCGTCGAATGTCCTTGTTACTAGTCGACGAGTAGTATCCGGAACCTCTTGGGAACTTGGGTCAGGGTGTCCCGTACTCCTCCATGGAGGACCTGTGCGGGGGCTGGCTGGATCCCGGGCGAGGCTAAGTTCTTCCTTTTTTTCCTATTTCAGGTGCACTGCAGTCTTTGCGTCATACATTATCACAGGCTTGACACCTTTTTCTGGTATTTTTGTTGAGCTATTGATCCGAATCGTCGCAATGGCAAGTGTATCCCCTAGGTCAAAGCTTGGTTTCCACAGTAAAACAACCTCTTGTCGCTCGTTCGCCGCTTCGACGGCCTTTTGAACTCGTGTCATAACCAGTTTGGTGGTGTTCGAGCTTTGTTTGTCCTTGCATTTGACGCCTATGCCTTCAACTTGCGACGAATGGTTCAGAACTTCTGACACCTCGTTGGCTCCCACGCGCGGACATAGCACCACAACGTTGGCACAGTGCGTGACCTTTGCTCCTACTACCAGCGGGCCCTGTACAGTCCAGCCTAGCAACGTTTCCACTGGTTTGAGCGTCGTGGTCAGGGCTTTTACATTGCCGGTTACTAGATCCCAGTAGTAGTCCGCACAAATCAGGATCGATATTTCGATTTCATTGAATCGCTGTGCCCTGAGTGCCCTTGTGTCCAAGCGCATTTCTCTCATCTTCGTGATGTTTGGTCGTCCGGTATGGGAATATGCTCGTTGCATAGTGTGTCAATTTCGAGCGCGTCAATCTGCACCGTCCTCTCTGTCTTTTCGGTAGCGATGAACACACATACTTTTCCCAGGACTCTCGTCTCCTTTTTACCTCCAAAGACCCCAACAGTCAAGGTCTCCTTTTCTAACAATTCGTATCCTAGTCTCTTGCACACATCTGCAGTGATAAATCTGCGTTGGCTTCTGCCGTCTAAAAGAACTCGGTGGCGTGCCGAGGATGCGGAGCCTGCTACTGTTGCGGTCAAAGTTTGGAGGAAGACCGTTGGTCCAGTAGAGGCCACGTTGCTGCTTCTCGGGGCGTCTGCCGTGCACATGGTGGTTGCATGCTTTCGAGCACACTTGCGGCAGCACAGTCGACCTCGGCAGTCCTTGAACAAGTGGCCTTTCTTCAGACATCGGAAGCATCGACCTTCCCCGGTGAGCAGCTGTTTTTTTCTCTTGATGTCCCATTCATGGAAGTCGCAGACCTCTGAACGGTGCTTTGTGGACTGGCAGAACAGGCACCGCTGAGTGTTGTTCGCTGAAAGGTTTAGAGCCGATATGCTATGTACGTCACAGTGTTGCTGCTTTCTAAGTGGCTCTTCTGGGGTCACAGTGACGTCTGAGGTCCTTGCTCCTGTATGGTGCTCCACGGCTTCTCGACACTGACCTTGATGGTCGATGAACTCGAGAAGCTGTTGAAGCTCTTGTTCGGGCTGTGCCGTCTGGTTCTGTCGGTCCCTTATGGCTTGAGTTGAGCTGAATATAGTTGCTGAAGGCGTCGGTAGACTGAAGTGCTCATGAAACTTCAGAACCATATCGCATGGCAGTACTCTGAAGAGGATCTCCAGTAACATTAGGCAGTAATTAGCGGGACTAGTGCCAAGCGCCTCCAGACTTCTTACGTATACTTGGACCTCGTCGTATAGCTGGCGAATTTGATGTACGTTCGATAACGACGAAACGGGTCTCAAGTCCAGAAGGCTTCTGAGGTGATCTTGAACGATGAGCCTTTCGTCACCGAAGCGCTTTCTTAAAATATCGATGGCTTCTTTGTAGCACTCCTCGCTCGCGTGGAGTCCAGAGATGGCCGATGCGGCAGCTCCAGTCACGATGGTGTCCAAATAGTTGAATTTGTCTGCAGTGCTCAGGTCGTCGTTATTATGCACGGCCGACGCGAACTGCATCATGTCTGCGTTCATGTCCAGCCGGTGTTCAAGTCATCCTTTTTTCTCACCTTAGGCCGTCTCTTTCTCCTAGACTTTGCCTTTTTTCTTACTTTTGCCCTATGTTTTCTTTTGATGTCTGCGTAAGGCGACTGGGCGCAGTCTATTTTCCTGTGCAGTTCAGACTGGGCACTGACTGAGGATGTAGTTTTCTTGACATCTTGCCCTTTGTACCAACGACGGCACGCGCCTTTCTGAGAGACGTGATTGAGGATTCGCTAGAGATACGCCATGCAACTTTGCACCCTTCGTTAAGACCTCAAGACGCCATGACACCGCGTTCACCCTATCCACAACAAAGAAAAAGTCATAAAGTCTAGCAGCTACCTGTGTCGGTCGCATTAGCGCCAGAAGAGAATATCGTGGACGACGATCACGCTCCGGCTTCGGAAGGCATCCCTGTCGAACCCTACGTGCAAGAAGGGCTTGCGATCTTCCCTGCCACCAGAAGGTATTGTGCAGACTTTATCATAAAGGACCTTTCTGAGGGCGTATTTGTGCGACTACATGACGATGGGCTAAGCGAAACAGTCGAGGCAACTTCAGCGGACGAGAGTAGAGAGACACCACCGCGAGGCAAGCCTGACCACGTTACGACTCAGCAGCTACTACCCCACGATGGCAATGCCGCAAGATACGAACTGCTCGAACGCGCTGCTCGTAATGATTTTGACCCCTCGACGACCGCAAACCATGAAAACGGATTGAGGGACTCTACAAAAGACCACACTTTCGCTCCTCCAAGAAAGAGGCCAGGCAAACATGTGGCTGCCATCATGATGACATTGACGATTACGGAGGCCACTATACGTGTTCATAAAACAAAGAAACCCAGACAGCGTGGTCCTGAGAAGGTTCACACAGAACAAGATGTAAACGTTAAAGGTTTCAACCAGGCCATCGGGTGCAAAGGCAAGATGTCAAGAAAACTACATCCTCAGTCAGTGCCCAGTCTGAACTGCACAGGAAAATACGACTGCGCCCAGTCGTCTGACGCAGACATGAAAAGAAAATATAGGGCAAAAGTACGAAAAAAGGCAAAGTCTAGGAGAAAGGGACGGCCTAAGGTGAGAAAAAAGGATGACTTGAACACCGGCTGGACATGAACGCAGACTCGACCCATATGGCCCGGGACTCTGACATACAATATTCCCTAACGTAGTCTACTATAGTCCCTGCATCGATATAGTTATTCCCGTTTGCGTAATTCTTGTCGGGCGGGAGAATGTTGAGACTTTCGATAGCGAAGACGACGACGCAGGCACCTAGTTCAACAGACGCATACGAGGAAGACGAAGACAACCAGGCGAGGCGACGAGATGGCTGCTTAGCACCCGGTTCTATGTAAATAGTGTAAATATATTGGCTTTTCTAAGACGACGGCCTCCTCCCTTGCCTCCTGGGACGTCTTCTACGTGGTGCCGGAAACCCTGGATCTCGCGGCAAGGCCTACCTCATCGACACCCGGAGCCGCGCAAGCCCTTTGAACCGACGCGGCGCCGGCGACCTTGGCCTCAGAATCCCCGGTCACCAGCTGTCCGCCACGGAACGGCTACTCCGACGTCGGGAGAGCCTCCGCTCACAACTGGACGGCATAATAACCGAAGCGGAAGGGGCACTGCGAGGGCCACCAGGACTTTCAGCGTCCGAGGTGAGCGTCCTGCTTGAACGGATCGAAGCGCTCCACCAGCAGATAAAGAAACTTGACGACCGCATATTTGACGAGACGCCAGACAGCCTTCTCGAGAGCGAGACCTCGGACGCGGGCAAATACGGGGACAAGGTTGTGAACACCGCAGCGGCCCTGCGCTTCAGGTTGCAAGACGCGCTCGCATCTACAGGATTTCCCGCTCAATATAATCCAAACGCCAGTGAATATAATCCCAGCGCCAGTGAATATAATCCAGGCGCCAACCAATATAATCCAGGCGCCAACCAATATAATCCAAGACCCAGGCAGTGCACAACACATGACAGCGCTTGGTAATTTAGTTGGCAACCAATACCATTCGGGCGCAGTGTATTTTCATCCAAGTTAGATGAACTAGGTTACGTGACCAGTTTAACCAGACGACCTAAGAACTGCGCAATAAAACAGTCACGTGACTATCCAGCACTCTCCCTAACTACTATAGTGAATACGAGGATGGTGTTATGGGTATGAATTATCGCATTTAAATTCCTCGCTTACTCGAAATTTTAGGGGAACCTGCCACAATGCCTAACTCTCGAAACCCAATACGGGCACGTTCGGTTTAATTAATTACCTAATATAGTTACTTAATTGATTATTCGTTAGTCATTGATTTGGATGAAAGTCAAATTGATGTAACCACGGCTTGTGAAGTACCAAAATAATGGTCTCGATAAGGGGAATCACGTGGGAGAAATAAAAAATTTCTTCCTGCTTATGGTCATGAGATAGTCACGTTAGTCATAGATTGGGTTAAATGTCAGAATAATGCCACTGGGGCTTGTGAGGTATCAAATAAACGTCTCGATAAGTGGTGTCACGTGAGACAAATAAAAATAGCTTCCCGGTTGTAGACATGAGAGAGTCACGTGAGCCCTAGATTGGGTTAAAATTCAAAGTGATGGCACTAGGGCTTGTGAGGTATCAAATCAAAGGTCTCGATGAAAGGAATTCCGTGAGAAAATTAAAAATTCCTTCCAGGTTAAAGTCATGATAATAGTCACGTGAGTCATAGATTGGGTTAAAAGTCAATGTGACGTAACTGGGGCATGTGAGGTACCAAATTAAAGGTCTTACACTATGGCTTATAAGGTATCAAATTAAAGGGCTCGACGAGCGGAATCATGTAGTACAAATTAAAATTTGCTTCATGGTTATAGTCATGGGATAGTTACGTGACTCACAAATTCGGTTAAAAGTCAATGTGACGTAACTGGGGCATGTGAGGTACCAAATTAAAGGTCTCGATGAGGGGAATCACGTGGGACAATTTAAAATGTCTTTTTAGTAATAGTCATGATAATAGTCACGTGATTCACAAAATGGGTTAAAAGTCAAATTGACGCCAGTAGGGCTTGTGGGGGATCAAATTAAAGGTCTCGATGAGGGGAATCCCGTAGTACAAATTAAAAATCTCGTCCTGGTTATAATCATGAGATAGTCTCGGGAGTCATAAATTGCGTTAAAAGTCAATGTGAGGCAACTAGGGCTTGTGGGGTGTCAAAATAAAGGTCGCGATGAGAGGAATCACGTGACACAAATTAAAAATTGCTTCCTGGTTATAGTCATGAGATAGTCACGTGAGTCAGATTGGGTTAAAAGTCAACTTGATGTCGCTAGGGCTTGTGAGGTATCAAATTAAAGGTCTCAGTGAGGAGAATATCGTGGGACAATTTAAAAATTGCTTCCTGGTTATAGTCATGACATGGTCATGTTAGTCGTAAATTACGTTAAAAGTCAATATGTGGCTTGTGGGGTATCAAAATAAAGGTCTCGAATGAGGGGAGTCACCTGGGAAAAAATAAAAATTGCTTCCTGGTTATAGTCATGATATAGTCGCGTGAGTCATAGATTATGTTCAAAGTCAATATAATGCCACTAGGGCTTGTGAGGTATCAAAATAAAGGTCTCGATGAGAGGAATCCCGTGAGAAAATTAAAAATTCCTTCCTGGTTAAAGTCATGATAATAGTCACGTGAGTCATAGACTGGGTCAAAAGTGAAAGATATGTCACGATGGCTTATGAGGTATCAAATTAAAGACATCGATGAGCAGAATCACGTAGTACAAATTAAAAATTACTTCCTGCTTGTAGTAATGAGATAGTTACGTGCATCATAAATTGGGTTAAATGTCAATGTGACGCCGCTAGACCTTGTGAGGTATCAAATTAAAGGTCTCGATGAGGGGAATCACGTAGTACAAATTAAAAATCTCGTCCTGGTTATAGTCATGAGATAGTCAAGTGAGTCATAAATTGCATTAAAAATCAATGTGAGGCAACTAGGGTTTCTGGGGTGTCAAAATAAAGGTCTCGATGAGGGCAATCACATGGCACAAATTAAAAATTGCTTCCTGGTTATAGTCATAAGATAGTCACGTGAGTCAGATTGGGTTAAAAGTCAACCTGATGTCGCTAGGGCTTGCGAAGTTTCTAGGTAAAGGACTGGATGAGGGGAATCACGTGGGACAATTTAAATTTTTTTTTTATTTATAGTCATGATAATAGTCACGTGATTCACAAAATGGGTTAAAAGTTAATTTGGCGCCACTAGGGCTTGTGAGGAATCAAATGAAAGGTCTTGATGAGGGGAGTCACGTAGTACAAATGAATAATGCTTTCTGGTTATAGTCATGAGATAGTCACGTGAGTCATAGATTACATTAAAAGTCAATATGAAGGCACTAGGGCTTGTGTGGTATGAAATTAAAGGTCTCGATGAGGGGAGTCACTTTGGACAAATTAAAAATTGCTTCCTGGTTATAGTCATGAGATAGTCATGTGAGTCATAGATTGGGTTAAAGTCAACTTGATTCCGCTGGGCCTTGTGAGGTATCAAATTAAAGGTCTCGATGAGGAGAGTCGCGTTGGACAATTTAAAAATTGCTTCCTGGTTATAGTCATGAGATGGTCACGTAAGCCACAAATTGGGTTAAAAGTCAAAGTGATGCCACTAGGGCTTTTTAGGGATAAAATTGAAGGTCGCGATGAGGGGAAAGACTTAGAACACATTAACAATTCCTTCCTGGTTATGGTCGTGAGATAGTTACGCGAGTCATAAATTGGGTTAAATGTCAAAATGATGTTGCTAGGGCTTGTGAGGTATCAAATGAAATGAGTCGATGAGTGAATTACGTGAGACAAACTAAATATTGCTCCTTGTTTATAGGCATCAGATAGTCTCGTGAGTTATAGATAGGGTTAAAAGTCAGTGATGCCTTAGAGCTTGTTATCGCCCGCCTGAATGAAAAACGAAAGTTACATATGCAAGAAAGAGGCTGATGGTGTGTCGAAAAACTTGTTAATTGGATTTTAATGATTTCGCGGGACTCCTATGGATGGTTAATCAGTCACGTGACTTACCATGACGTTTATTTTTCACGAGTAAAAGCATCTTAGGTATCAAATGATCGCGATTCATTTGCTTGTTCGCAGTATGTGCAAAAAATTTGTCTTAGCAAACATTATTCCCAAAGATGTCACATGATTTCCATGCGTCATGATTTAGTGACGTGACTCACCATGAGGGTAATTACATCACGAGCATTGGCATGATGGGTATGAAAAAAAAGCACTGTTGAATTGCTTGTTTACGTGATGCGCAAAAACCTATTGTTATAGTGAACATGCATCCTTTTGATGGTGCATGATTCCTATAAATCATGAATTGGTCAGGTGACTTACTGAGGTTTATTACACGCCGAGTATTGGCATCATGGCTGTCAATAAACGCTGTTTAATTCCTTGTATTTGAGATGTGTACGAGAATCTTGTCATGGTGAATGTGATTCCTTATGATGACGTATGACTCCAATGGATCATGAATTAGTCACGTGACCTACGATGAAGTGTATTACATCACCAGTACTGGCATAATGGGTGTCAAATAAACGCTGTTCAATTACTTGCTTTACTGATGTGCAGAAAAAGCCTCTTATTGTGAACATGTTACCTTAGAACTCGTATCACACCTATTTATCATTGATTATTTATGCGAGTGGTAAGGTTTATTATACCACGATTAATCACATCATAGGTATGAAATAAATACAGTTGAACTGCTGCTTACGTGATGTCAATTTTTTTTCTTGTGGTGCACGCGATTATGGATTATATGGCATGGTTCCTAATTATCATAAATATGTAATGTGACATACCATGAGGCTTACGAAGTCACGCATACTGTCACCATATATATCCAAGAAAACGCCATTGAATCGTACTTCACGTCATTTGTGAACACATGCTTTTGTGAATACGTGGGTGATTGCAGGCACATTAATTTGAAAGCACAAAGATGGGCCTGGTTTCGCGAATGTAGTACTCTTCATGACACACTGTCATGACAAACACCGATGTGTTTTATATATATATATATATATATATATATATATATATATATATATATATATATATATATATTGCCTAGCCATGACGGAACTGTCATGAAGAGTACTACACCGATGTGTTTTCAGCATTAGCGAAACCACGCCTTTCTTTGTGCTTTTAAATTGAAGTGCCTGCAATCAGGCACTATAGCAAAAAGCGTGTATTCACAAATCACGTGATGGCGTTTTCTTGGATATATACGGTGAGAGTACGCATGTCGTCATAAGCCTCATGGTATTTCACACAACATATTTATGATAATTAGGAACGATGTCATATCATCCGGAATCACGTGCAAACCAAGAAAAACATTTTGACATCACGTAAGCAGCAATTCAACGGCATTTATTTTTTACCTGTGATGTGATTACTCGTGGCATAATAAACATTATAACTCGCATAAATATTTCATGATCAATAGGTGTGATGCGAGTTCAAAAGGAGCATGTTAACAATAACAGGCTTTTTCCTCACATCACGAAAGCTAGCACTTCAACAGCGCTTATTTGACACCCATTATGCCAGTACTGCTGATGTAATACACCTCATAGTAAGTCACGTGACCAATTCATGATCCATTGGAGTCATACGTCATCATAAGGAATCATATTCACTATGTCAAGATTCTCGTACACATCTCGAATAGAAGGAATAAAACAGCGTTTATTTGACACCCATGATGCCAACACTCGTCGTGTAATAAACCTCATAGTAAGTCACGTGACCAATTCATCATTTATAGGAGTCATGCGCTATCAAAAGGAGACATGGTGACTATGACAAAAAGTTTTTGCCCATCACATAAACAAGCAATTCAACAGGGTTCTTTTCGTACCCATGATGCCAATACTCGTGATGTAATTACCTCATGGTGAGTCACGTGACTAAATCATGACGCATGAAAATCATGCGACATCTTTGGGAATAATGTATGCAAAGAGAAATTTTTTTGCACATACCGAAACAAGCAAATGAATGGCGATCATTTGATACCGATGATGCTTTTACTCGTGAAAAATAAACGTCATGGTAAGTCACGTGACTGATTAATCATTCGTAGGAGTCACGCCACATCATTAGAAATACAAGTAACAATTTTTCAACACACCATCAGCCTCTTTCTCGCTTATGTAACTTTCTTTTTACATTCGTGCGGGCGATAACAAGCTCTGAGGCATCACTTTGACATTTAACCCAATCTATAACTCACGAGACTATCTGGTCCCTATAACAGGAAGCAATATTTAGTTTGTCTCACGCAATTCTCTCATAGAGACATTAAATTTTATACCGCACAAGCCTTAGCGGCATCATTTTGACATTTAACCCAATTTATGATTCGCGCTAACCATCTCACGACCATAACCAGGGAGCAATTTTTCATGTGTTCTAAGTCTTTCCCCTCATCGTGACCTTCAATTTGATAGCTAAAAAGCCTAGTGGCATCACTTTAAGTTTTAACCCAATTTGTGACTCACGTGACCATCTCATGAATATAACTACGAAGCAATTTTTAAATTGTCCTGCGCGATTCCCCTCATCGATACCTTTATTTTGATACCTCACAAGCTCTAGTGGCATCATATTGACTTTGAACATAATCTATGACTCACGCGACTATCTCATGACTATAACCAGGAAGCAATTTTTATTTTTTCCCAGGTGACTCCCCTCATTCGAGACCTTTATTTTGATACCCCACAAGCCACATATTGACTTTTAACGTAATTTACGACTAACATGACCATGTCATGACTATAACCAGGAAGCAATTTTTAAATTGTCCCACGATATTCTCCTCACTGAGACCTTTAATTTGATACCTCACAAGCCCTAGCGACATCAAGTTGACTATTAACCCAATCTGACTCACGTGACTATCTCATGACTGTAATCAGGAAGCAATTTTTAATTTGCCCCACGTGACTCCCCTCACCGAGACCTTTAATTTGATACCTCACAAGCCATAGCGGCGTCATATTGAAATTTAAACCAATTTTTGACTCACGTAACAACCTGATGACTACAACCAGGAAGCAATTTCTAATTTGTGACACGTGATTCCCCTCATCGAGACCTTTATTTTGATACCCCACAAGCGAAATTGGCCTCACGTTGACTTTTAACGTAATATGTGACTCACGTGACCATCTCATGACTATAACCAGGAAGCAATTTTTAAATTGTCCCACGCGACTATCCTCATCGAGACCTTTAATTTGATACCTCACAAGGCCCAGCGAAATCAAGTTGACTTTTAACCCAATCTATGACTCACATGAATATCTCATGACTATAACCAGGAAGCAATTTTTAATTTGTTCCGAGTGACTCCCCTCATCGAGACCTTTAATTTCATACCACACAAGCCCTAGTGCCTTCATACTGACTTTTAATGTAATCTATGACTCACGTGACTATCTCATGACTATAACCAGGAAGCATTTTTCATTTGTACTACGTGATTCCCCTCATCGAGACCTTTCATTTGATTCTTCACAAGCCCTAGTTGCGTCACTTTAAATTTTAACCCATTTTGTGAATCACGTGACTATTATCATGATTATTACTAAAAAGAAAATTTTCAATTGTCCCACGTGATTCCCCTCATCCAGACGTTTAATTTGGTACCTCACAAGCCCCAGTGACGTCACATTGACTTTTCACCCAATTTGTGAGTCACGTAACTATTTCGTGACTATAACCAGGAACAAATTTTAATTTGTGCTACGTGATTCCGCTCATCCAGCCCTCTAATTTGATACCTCATAAGCCATAGTGACATATATTTGACTTTTAACCCAATCGATGACTCACGTGACCCTCATGACTACAACCGGGAAGCTATTTTTTATTTGTCCCACGTGATACCACTTATCGAGACGTTTAATTTGATACCTCACAAGCCCAAGTGGCATTATTCTGACATTTAACCCAATCTATGACTAACGTGACTATCTCATGACCATAAGCAGGAAGCAATTTTTTATTTCTCCCACGTGATTCCCCTTATCGAGACCATTATTTTGGTACTTCACAAGCCCTGGTTACATCAACTTGACTTTTATCCAACTCAATGACTAACGAATAATCAATTAAGTAGCTATATTAGGTAATTAATTAAACCGAACGTGCCCGTTTGGTTTTCGAGAGTTAAGCATTGTGGCAGTTTCCCCTAAAATTTCGAGTAAGCAAGCAATTTAAATCCGATAATTCATACCCATGACACCATGGTCGCATTCACATAGTAATTAGGCGAGAGTGCTGGATAGTCACGTGACTGTTTTATTGCGCAGTTCTTAGGTCGTCTGGTTAAACTGGTCACGTAACCTAGTTAATCTAACTTGGATGAAAATACACTGCGCCCGGGTGGTATTGGTTTCCAACTAAATTACAAAGCGCTGTCATGTGGTGTGCACTGTGTGGGTCCTGGATTATATTGGTTGGCGCCTGGATTATATTGGTTGGCGCCTGGATTATATTCACTGGCGCTGGGATTATATTCACTGGCGTTTGGATTATATTGAGCGGGAAATCCTGTAGACCTACACGACCGCCGAGTTTCCATACTCCGACCACCAGCAAGGTTAAGTTGCCTCAGCTTGACCTTGTAAAGTTCGACGGGAACCGGAAGAACTGGCAGCACTTTTGGATGCAGTTCGCGTCGGCCGTGCATAATAACGACGACCTGAGCACTGCAGACAAATTCAACTATTTGGACACTCTCGTGACTGGAGCTGCCGCATCGGCCATCTCTGCGCTCAAGGCGAGCGAGAAGTGCTACAAAGACGCCATCGATATTTTAAGAAAGCGCTTCGGTGACGAAAGGCTCATTGTTCAAGATCACCTCAGAAGCCTTCTGCCCGTGCTATGCCCGTGCTACAGCCCGTGCTGTTTTTGCCCGTGCTATGGAGGCGACGATAATTGTTTTTGAGGGTGTTATAAGGGTCATGGTAGAAAGAAGCTCCCAGTAAAGACACGAGAACTGTGAGGTCAGTCGAAGGGTCAGGAGGTTTAAACGGGGTGAACGCGAAAAAGTATCCACGGGGATTATGTTGTTAAAACTATGCAGTCGCGTTTCAATTCCTCGCGAATCTACGGCTGTAGCCACTACCGAAGAGATATGTTAACGAAGGATGTTCAAGTTTCAAGTTTATTTGAGACATGTAAATTACATGGCTGAGGAGGAGGGAAAAAAAGCCGCAGCTTAGCGGCTTGACAACGCTCCCTTCCCCTGAGCTACATCGGCAACAAGGGTAGCGAACAGCAGGTAGCAAGAAACAAAACAGCAATGCAGTTTTTGGTGTAATCAAATACAGTTGAATACTTATACATAGCTCGTGTACCATTAAAAAATATTCTTACATAAGAATTGAACAGAATTATATCCAACACAAGTGGTATCAAAGACATGGCAAAGAGAATGGCAGAGGCAGAGTTAACAAGAAGACATGTGGACTACTAAACGATGGGCAACCAAAGTAATACATACACTGAAAGCATGTTATAAAAAGAAAGTTTTTATCAGTTGGTAAGACGGCAAACGATCACAAAAATTGGGGAGACCAAATCTGTTAAGCAGAGTAGGCAGCACATAATTCAGCGTTTGAAATCCATAATTAGTCCGTGGGCGATGGCTTTTGATTGAGTAATGGCTCTTTTGTAATGCGTGCGCAGCCCGTCTTCTTCGAATGCCGGCGCCGGCTATAAAAGAAGGGAATCTTCTGCGCGGAGGTTAATTTTAGGCATGCATTGCATGAATGGGAATTCATACGGAGCACCCGAGGTTGGATTGTTGAGTGGTGCAAGTTTCTCAATTGAGATCTGTTTTGTTGTTTCTTCGGCAGAGTATTTTTGATAAACACCTTGGAGTTTCCGCATGAGAGTGCGAGCTAGAGTTGGGTCATATGGCTATCTGTGTACACAACGATTGACTGTATTTGTGACCGATCAGCCGCCTAGTATCGGTTAATTGATAGGTCCTCCTCACTATCCGTTGTGACGTCTCTTTTGGAGGCGGGAGTTTTGTAATTAAACTGCGTTGTGAAGGAAATATGGCTTCCCGAAGCACTTGGGATTTGCCCGACCTCTGATTTTTTATGTCAGTGGTACTCGTATGGTAGCGTTCCGAAGACTCCTTTTGGGCTTGAAAAAGTGGTGGGGGACCCCACGATGAAATATGGTGATACGTGTCCTATTGTCGCAGATTTAACCCTTGCAGCCAAAGTCGCTCATACACATCTCTCTATGCCCGCCTTTTCAGTGGGGCTTTAAAGCCAGCTTTAAAATTTATGCTGTGCGGAGAAGTTATTATAGCATATATTGCGGCAAATCCACTTTTTTTATTCGCGGCCGGATTTGGAAAAAAAGGAACTCGGGAGTATCGTGGAGGGACCCACGGAGTTCCAAGTGTCTCCACGGACCTTTTTTTTACTGCGGACCCTCATCTGAGAACGACGGCCCTGTGCAATGCTTTGTAAAATAATACGCGTAAATAAACTTGTTTTTTTTTTAATTTTACCTTTGTTCGTTTGCCGCATGCCGCCGACCATAAGCTAGAAATCTCTTTATCTTCAATCATCGACTGGCGGATCCCTCTTTGGATCAAATTCTTCAAATTCAACTCGTGTCACAGAAGTGCGCAAGAACCGTCAGTACTGTTTTCAAGTGCAACTAATCAAATTGAAAACTGTAGTTTGTATGCGTTTCGATAGTCGCTGGGCGTTCAAAGCGGGGTTCAATGGTACTTCACATCGGAACGAAGTTTTTGAACATTAAATGTTGTCGGTACCTCAAACTTGAAAAAACTCCGACGCTGGATTTTACCGAGCACTTGCGAAATGACACATATCCCGCATACGGAAAAGGAAGTTTCATAAAGCAATGCAGTACAGACCTAAACACAGCAGTATTTGTCAAAACCTCATGTAAGCTTAGCATCAATAATTTTTCAACTTCGCTGACGTTCTCAGGACGCCTATAATTTCGCATCTATCCTCAAAACCGACAAAGATGGTGTCTTGTCTTATTTTCTTCCAGTGCATAGTCATTTTTTTCTGCTTCATTGTCTGCTGCAATATATGACGTGGGGCGGATGCAAAACAAAGCTACAAGCACGAGATAATCACCAGGACGCCAATTCTGCCAGCGGAGCCGCGTTGCCGCCGATTGCGCGAGCGCGCTGTTTCCACAGCAGACAGCAAAGGGCCGCTCGGTTCCCCTGGCGTCAATTTCGCGGAGCGCGAGGAAATCGCGAAGAAGCGAGCGATAGTCGCATGTGTGCTGGGCAGCTAGGCTACGCCTGCGCTGTGCGCGGTCTCGACAGCAGGCGCCGCGCACCCAGACGGCGCAGCGATTAGTTTTGGCCACCGCTACCGTGGTCCGTTTACTTCCGCTCACGGTTGTACGTTGTCCGGGCCGCGACGGAGGTGTCGTAGCACAAACCTGCTACTTGTTGGTGCATGTGAATGAACAACGCACGCTGCGGATATGCATCTTGCACTCAGCCATAACGAAAGCCAACTTGTGAAGAAGGGAACGTATGCCATACAGCCTGAAGAAAATATCCACACGATCATTGTGAACCTCCCAAACATCCCCAACCCTACTAATAAGATGTTTGTGACGGTGCAGAAAAATTAATGCGTTGGGTAAAAAAAACATTCATCTGATACAAGTCGACAACAACGAAAGAAATAGAAGAAAGCCGCTTTATTTCCCGCTTTGGGATGCGCGTGTAGGGTCCCGCTGCTTGGTACGTATGATTAAACCGTTGAGTCTTCATAAGAGCATCTCAAAAATACTGAAGGAAGCCTACGCATTTTGAATACTTATCGAGAAACTCTGAACGCTGAACCTCGCGAATAAGCTAGAGAGGACGAGATACACACGATCTCCTGACCGATGCTCTTTGTTCTCTCTCTCCTCGTGAGTTGCAAACTTGTGGGCGATGCAGCTAGAAATTATTCAGATGTGTCAGAAGCTGGTACAAATAACAGAATTACTAAAAATAGTCTTTTTAATGCTCTACAGCATCAAAGCGGGCGAATTTTAGCGCAGGCACGGCTGCCCCTTACAAGTGCAGTGTAGCAGACGACAGCGGCACGAGTCCCTAAGCCGACGTCAGAGCCAGAGGGCGCCACTCAAGCATCTCACCACCAGTTGGCTGAAGACGGCAAAATCAAACGCAAATTAGGAAGGGCTCTTAAGCTTGCCAAACTAGCTATTTGCGTTTAAATTTAGGGCGCGGTCTTTTTATAGTAGTAAGAATGGGGATATAAACAGTGGATGGGGAAGTGGAAGGAAGTACACGTATATGTAGAAATACCGATGCGTAGTGCTGTTGGTACTGCGCGCACTATGCTTTTTTTAGCTGCAGAGAACTGCGGCGCTTTGGGGTTGTCTCACACGACACTAGCCGATTGGCGTAAGCGACGGTGTCTTACATGACAAAATTTGTCGTGCGGACACCGCGTTTCACGAAACTATTACTTTCTACCTGAATAAAACCAAGCAAGGTGCAAATACGGTCAGAAACAAAGCAAAGGAAGAAAACGGCCCGCCGGGATATGGTGGTGCCAGCTAGGTTGACTAATTGTGACGTCATAAAAACACATTATTTGGCGAGAGAATGAAAATTTTCATTGAAATTGATTGATTTCTCAGTCAATAAAGCATCGTTTGCTTCCAAAAAACGCTGGGGGCTCTACAATACACAAAATCCTTCGAATAAAACACACTTGCATTTTGTCTTCGTGGCCCGTTTAATGTGTCTCAAGGGGCCCAGAGTCCTGAGAAACGGCAGTATAATTCTGATTCACCGTACGGGTGACGTGGAAGACTTCAACAGCTATAGCCTCCTCAGCCTACTTTCAGTTGTTTGTAAGCGGTTTACAAATGTGATAGCTCACAACATAAGCTACAGCGTAGATTTCCCGCAACCTACAAAACAGCCTGAATTTAATACAGGGTGCTTAACAATTCATCACATTCGTGGCATCAGTCAAGTAAAAGTAAATTTCCCAAAGTTAAAAAAATCATTTACATGGGAATTACAGGCTGAAAAGGAGGTTTAAATCTGTAGACAATTCCACAGTAGGAGAAGAACTGAAATACCAGGACATATACGAGACTTACACAAGAATATTGGAGGAAATATAGAATAAGTGCAGGCGCAGGATAATCCCTCACAAGAACAGCAAAAAGGTTCCGATCAGAAAAGGGGTAAAAAAGAAAGACATCATCTTGTCAAAATTGTTTGTAGCAGGTCGATGTCTTGAAGTAGTGTTCAGGAGATTTGGCTGTGACATACGAATGATGCGGATAAATGGACAATGCTTGAGCCGCTTCAAATTTCCGGATGACTTAATCTTGTTCAGTGAGCTTGCTGAAGAGATGCAATAGTTATTTTAGGACCTACACTTCGAGAGGTTGGTCATAGCGCTAAAGATGTGTAAATCAAAATAATGCTAAAAGGACACGCAGGAAGGACCCCCGTCACCCCAAATAACGATGTGTAGAAGGACAGGACGGATCCATCTACCTTGGACAGATCTTCAGTGCTGACTTCCGGAGGAAGAAAATCCCGTGCAAAATGAGTATACGCTTGTATACTACCTCTCTCACTGAAATCAATGCTGTACTATACTCGGAGACAACTCAAGAACGGCACCACCTCATGTAGTGTATCACTCCGCCAAAGCGCCGGACCCGTGACGTCAGTGCGCGCGTGTTTTGAAAGGGGTTTGCTATGAATGCGTGATATCGTCTGCCTTGTCTCACGCAGTTTGTTTGTCGTCAATGGAGTCGTTTATAAGCATATTAAGTCCAAAAAATCACGGTAACGGCTCACGCCACGTTCAAAATATTCCCAGTAACGCCCTACTTGCGCCGCGCGGAGAAACATCCGGCTACGGTGATAAGGCACAGCGGCAACTTCCGGTGCCGTTCTTAAGTTGTCACCGAGTATAAGAAGGCCTATAATCACTTGTGACATACGGGGCAGAAATTTGAAGGCTTAGTAAAGATTTAAGTCAGCCCAACTGGCCATGGAACGAGGGATGAAAGAAGTAACTCTCAGATATAGTGTGCGAGCGTCTTAGATCAGGAAGGAAGGAAGGAAGAAAGACTTTGTTGAATGCCTGCAACAGACACAGTGTGTACACTGCGCCCGGACGTAGCCACTCGTCGATCCCGACGTCACCCCTACTCGGACCACCCCTTAGCTACTCGCTACGGGGTCGGACGCCGCTGCCCCGTAAGGGAGGGCGTCGCCCCGCAGCTTTCGCTCCGGTGCTGCTTTTCGAGGGCCGCCAGGACCTGCTGGACGGCTGATAGTTGGGTGTCCTTGTGTATAACTGCGCACTGCTTCTTGGATCCACGGCGGTAGGTCTGTCCTGGTTGCCGCCTCGTTCGGTCGCACTTCACAGTCCCACAGCAAGTGGGCGGTCGAGGCCCTAGCATTGTCACAAAACACGCACGTGTCGTCCGTATAGAGTTCTGGCTGTACGTGTTTCACGTGCGGGTGCTCGAGCGGGTGAGCATCGATGGACGCAAGGTGACAATCAAGTGGTTCACCGCCCACGCGGGGAACGAGGTATCGGAACTCGCCACCAACCACAACAAGACGGCGCACGCAGTCGCGCGAGGATTAGCTGGCCGCGCGGCAGCAGTGGAACCGTCTGCAGAGTGGCGGACCGAGACGAAGGACAGGTACGATACCCTTCCGGGTATCACCAAATATTATAGAAACAGCAGGAGGGTGCTGGCACCGCCGCACACCGAGCTAACCAGGCGAGAAGCGTCCACGTTCAGACAGCTGCAGTCGAATTCACTGATGACCTTGGTCTTAGAGCAGGGAAATAACTCGGGGGGCAGATACCAGAGTTCCGTTTAAAAGAAACGATAGACTCGGACCGGGCCTGTAATCGAGGAAATGACAACTGATGTGGCAACAAAGGCTAAGGCGTAGCGCTGCTGAAGACGAGGCCGCGGGTTCGATTTTGGCCGTGGCAGCCGATTTTCTGATGGAGGCGTAAAGCAACCACGCCCGTGTGTACGAGATTTTGCGCACGTTAAAGATCCCCAGGTGGCCAAAATTAATCAGGAGCACTCCACTACGGCGCGCCTCATCACCTGCGTTGCGTCGGCGCGTTAAACCCTGCAAACATCATCAGAGGAACAGACCGGTAATGGTGAGGCGCGTCTAGACGAAGGGGAAGGGGAGGCCATTAACTGCATGTAGGGACGAATTATGAACATTCGGAAGCAGAGATTGGACTCCGGCAGTGCAGGACTAGATTGGAACGTAGATCTATGGGATAGCCCTTCTTCATGACGTGGACTTAGGCTGATGATAATGACGATGATTGTATTTTTTAAACAAATATGCGGCTGGGTGTAATTAAAAAACGCAAGCGCGATGGCACGGAAAATCCGGCCGTTCAAGTGTATTTGGGCATGTATTCGAGCATATTTGAGCATATATCTTTGGCACATGGATCTTATCGTTTCTAAGTGCAAATCAATGAGAGTTTCGTGTAACAAACTACCTATTCCTGATAACCTTCTTAAAAACACCTTACTGGAGTCAGTTGAATCGTATAAATATCGCTGTGCGCGCATAACTAGTGACCTATCCTGGGCGCGCCATTTTGGATACATAACATCTAATGCCAACTGCATGCTAGGTTACCTCAAAAGCAATTATTCCCTCTCCCCGTCTTCCTTATAACATCAACTATATATAACCTACGTTCAACCTAGTCTCGAATACGCTTCATCAGTTTGGGAGTCAGCTACGTAACACAATTAATCAAATTGAAGCTGTGCAAAATTGTTCCGCAAAATTCAGTCTTTCCAACTATCACCACACGCCCAGCCTCACCACCATGAAATTCAGCCTTGACCTTGTTACTCTTGCCACTACGCAAACTGGCTCGCCTTTGCGTGTTACATAAATCGTATAACCACAAACCGGTACTTCACAAAGGTTAAGACCTCCCTCTTTCCTATCTGAACACCTCGACCATTATTACAAGGTTCAAATTCCGCGCCAGAACAGCGCAACATGCTCGCATTCTTTTTACCACAAACGCACCGTGATTGGAACCACTTGCCTGCGTCATTAGTCATCATTACTAACCTTGAGCGCTTTCGGGAGGTACTCAGAAATTTTATGCGTTGATTTGCTCAACGCATATTTCTTTTTTATCGGTTTTGTTTGTTGTTGTTCGTGTTACCGTTTACTTGTATAGGAGAAATTTTATGCCGATTTTTTTACCCCAGTGCTTTGTGTGTGCATTAGGTTGTCATTATGACATGTTTTGTCGCGGTGCTTCCTTGTTTCATTCTTTCTTAATACTCTCTGTATTTTGTTAATATTGTGGTTTATATGCTGTTTTTGAGTGTTGAATGTATTTACTAAATTTGGTTTGCTTTTTATGTGCATGTTTGTATTTTACTCGCTCCTCCCCTAACTCACCTCTACACGCCTCGAGCTTCGCGATCGCTGCGCCGCCTGCCGCCGCTTCTCCGCGGCGTTGACGGGATGTGCGCTGCGTGGCTGATAGGGGCCCGTGCAGTGTTTTGGTTCTGTTTCGCTTCTTTTTGCCTTTCCGCGCCCTACAAAAACTTGTTATGGTGACGTCTATAAGCAAAGAGTACGTTTATGTCACTTAAAAAGCAGCTGCGTCTTCGTAGAGCACGCGATCGCCTGCAAGAGCTGGACGCGGTTCTGCGCGCATCGTCACCGCTCTTCCGGGCGCCGGCGATGGTAGCAGCATATCACCCCTGTCACCTCCAAATACGTCAGGCACAAATGAATTCTACTGTCGCCTCGTTTAGACCTGATACTGGCACAGTGAGAGGGTGGCTTCATTTTGCAGCGTGGACAACGAATGCGGCTTCGTTTCGAATATATACGTCGCAGAAAAATGTGTTTCGGGGATGGGATTAGCAAATCCCGGACAATAACTTATGCCTTGTATAAGAATATAAACAATGCGAACATGTTAAGTATTTTCGTTAAATATCTGCCCGCACACGCCTTATAGGCGCCGTGCAGTGAACAGAGGGCGACACTGAGCCGCGACACCCAGCGCCGCCATCGGGGAATAAGAAAAACACTGGGTCGGCCACCGCTCGCAAGCGTGCTCGGGTTTCGGTTGCGCTCCTGCTTGGCGGCACCGGGTCAAATGTAGTATACGCAATTTTTAAGTTTTATATTAATTAAAACATACTACAGTAATTCCACCGCACCGGGCTAGGAATAGACTGAAGGACTGAACTGTTGACTACGCGTACGGAGGAGGAGGGCAAGAGTCATTGACTTTGCCATGCATAGCCAGAACGCAGGTGGAGCCTTTTGTGCGCACGTTTTCACGTTTACACATAGTTTTTTCAGTGAATTTGTGTTTCCACTAGAAAGCACAAATTAATTAGCTGTTCACAGCATTGGGAAGAATACTTGAAATCGGACAGCCGTGGTTTCGCGAGTACGGTGCCCGTCTCACAGGATCGATTGTTTGGGTGTAGTGCGGTGTGTACGCTGCGCTACGTGCTGGTAGCATTGAGTTCAAAGTGTAATTACCTTAAATACGCGGGCTCCAGTGTGGGTCATGCGGGTGGGAATCATAGAGAACTGCGCACCAAATGGCGGGGATTTTCGATTGATTGTGCGGTTCAACTCGCCGACACCAGACAGGCGATGAGGCGCGCCGTAGTGGAGGGATCGGGATTAATTTTGACCACATGGGCATCTTTCACGTGGCCAGAATCTCGAACACGCGGGCGTTTTCGCTTTTCGCCTCTGTCGGAAAAGCGGCCGCTGCGGCCGGGAAATGAACCTGATGACGATTTTCCATTTCACGGCTTGAATTATCGCCAAACATTCCCAGAATGCGTCTTGCTCCTCGCCCCTGACAGTTCGTTTCCGCTGGTGCCAGTTTTTCCCACCTCGAGAACACGGAGCGAGCACGTATCCTTGCTCCGTGCACGAAGTCGATTATCGCCTCAGGAGCGAAAGCCTACAACGTCTGTGCCTTCCGTCCCCTTTTCCGTGAATACATTCACAATGTACACGGGTTTCGCTGCAAGACTACCTCTTCGTTTTAACGGGGTAAGTAGGGCCTCCAAATATTAAAATCATCATAAACTCCGTTTATTTTTTATTGCTATCTGAAGTTGCTGTTGTGAGCCCCGTTAAAACGAAAGCTGAATGTTACGTGCCGCATGAATTTTCATTATAAACGCCGCGGAAGACACATGCACAAAGCAGAAAAACCAACCTTCGTGCAAATACTGCCAATGCGCGCGGTATTCGCTAATAGCGGAAATTTATTGTAAGCTCACGAGTATTAACAGCTGGCAAACAGATATACTTTACTTTGACAGCAGCATGTAATCTGCTTGTTAGTCATCGCCATTGTATTTTCTAAAAATTTCACGGAATTGTGCCACCTGTGAGGCTGCGACCAGCCTTCCCAACTCGGACGATTCAGGGCAGCGAAGGCAGTAGCTTTCCTTCTGGGCTTTGTTTCTTTTTAAAGCCTCTTGGTCGATAACACTCAATCCTGTCGCCGTTGCAGCGTATTCCGCAAACTTGAGCCACTTAAGCGCACCTAACCACTTGATAGACGCCTTTGCAAGGGCGCGTGCACAGTGCCTAAAGCAGGCGGCCGGCCGGGACGGTGCGGCTCGGCCTACCCAGTGTTGCGCGGAGGCGCGGTAGATGGCGCTACGCCCGCTCGGCAAACTTGACTGCACGGAGCCTATTGGCGGTGAGCTCGACCACGGGCGGCGCTGCGAAGCGCGCCTCCGTGACGTCGGCTTAGGGATTCTCGCAGTTGTCGTCTGCTTCACTCGGGCTCGCTGTCCCCGCTATTTCTTCGCGCTCGGTTGACTTCTGATGCTCTTCCGCACCAGATTTTGCGAGGGCGTAACTTTTTATCATAACAATAGACTTCAAATTGCATAAACTAGCTCAGGGCGTGAGTTTAAGTATACTTTTGGATACCGCTACGGAAGAAACATTGCCGGCGTCGCCCCCCTTCATTGCGAAGCCGGTCCTGTGCGGAGCGCGAAAAGTCGGAGCTAGGCGTCAGCTTCTGTATTGAGCAATCTTTCGAACAAAGGGAACAGCCAGGTGCTAGTAACCGACAACAGCAAAAATACAAGACCAAAACAAATTCCAGGCCTTTGGGGCTGTCGGCTTTGGCAGAAGGCATTGCCATTCCCTGTAATCATATGTAAGGTAGAACAGTTTTTGCAACCTAGCCGAACGCTCGAAAGTGCTGCATCGCATCACTTTACGTTGTAATGGCATGAAAGTATGACGGCATGCGCTATGGCGCGCAAAAAAAAAAATGTAAATTGAGTTCCAAAGAACCTACTGTAAGTACAGGTGCGTGCTTGTTTTATACTAGGCTTCCAAACAGTGTGGAGGTTAATTGAGCAGAATGAGTCACGTCTACGGTAACGATACAGTAACACTATGCTTGTTCAGACCTGGGGGGCTATTTTGGTACATTTCCCGCAACCATATCTACCCAATATTCAGATATGCGTTATAGGAAAACTGTACTCAGGTGGAGGAGGAGGAGGAGGAGGGGGAACTTTATTTAACTTTAAAATCAAGCTGATTAGGGGTGCTGGGACATCAGTTCAGGACAAAAGAGTAAGAGTAATTCTCTTCGATTCATCGGACGCCATCCCGATAGACCAAGATTTCTTTTTTACGCTTTAAAGGGTTGAAAAACGATAAAGAGCTCCTTGGAAATATTCATCCGTTTCGATTCTTGTAATATATGCACGTATGCTATTTATTGCGTTTTTTAGCGTGTATATCAAGCCTTCAACACCGTAATCATGACATAATTGGTCGGGTTGAGAGTCAGTTCATTATCGTAACGATGGTTACGACAGAAATTCGTAGCACAAAAGCCCCCTTCGAGTACTCTGGACAACGTTGTCTAGGGTGCGATCGCGGTGGCGTAGCACAAACCTTGTCATTGTATTTGCATATGAATAAGCAACGCACGCTGCGGATATGCACCTTCTTGCACGCATTCATAATGAACGCCAATGTGTGAAAAAGGGAATGTATGCCATACAGCCCTAAGAAAATATACACACAATCTCCGTGAGCCTACCAAACAATCCCAAACCTACTAATAAGAAATTTGTGACGTTGAAGAAAAATTAATGCGTTGGGAAGAGAAAAAAAAAACAGTCATCTGATACTAGTCAACAACAATGAAAGAAATAGAAGACGGCCGTTTTATTTCCTGCTGTGCGATGCGCGTGTATACGGAGGGACCCGCTGCTTGGCGCGTAGCATTATACTGCTGAGTCTTCATAAGAGCATCTCAAAAACAATTCAGGGAAGCCTACGAATTTCGAATACTTATCGAGGAGCTCTGAGCGCTGAACCCCGCGAATAAGCAAGGAAAGACGAGTTATAAACGATCTTCTGACCGACGCTCTCAAAAAAGTTCTCTCTCTCCTCATGTGTTGCAAACTTGTGGGGGATACAAATTGAAGTTATTCAGATGTGGCAGAAGCTGGCAAAATTAACTGTATTACTATAAACACGCTTTTTGATGCCCTAAAGCATCAAAGCGGGTGATATCTAGTCCAGGCACTGCTGCCCCTCACAAGAGGAGTGTAGCAGACGACAGCGGCGCGAGTCCCTAAGCCGACGTCAGAGACAGGGGGCGCCACTCAAACATCTCATCGCCAATAGCAAGAACCACGGGAATCTAATATGAAACCAAGGAAAAGTACATGTTGTGCAAGTGCGGAAGAAACATAATAGCTCTAACGGAAATGAAAAAAAAAATACAGTGCAGCTCCTGACATGCTAAAGACGTTCGTCGAAATTTAAGGCAGGTAGGGTTCACCATCCAACGTACTATATGCGAAATGCACTGCTATTTCGCGAGAAATAGGGGGGGGGGGTAGGGGAGGGGGACGCTGTGTACAAATGCAGAGCGGATTCAAGCAATGAACGTTTTAGTAATCACATACACAAATCTCGCGTTCACTTTCGTTTTGTTTTTCGACTTCAACGAACAGCTGATCGTTCGGCAGACGCATTTTTGGAAGTATATAGGGTAAGGCAGTTCACAATCGATGAAAGGTGCCGTTAGAAAAGTGCACGTAGTATTAAATAAGGCCCTCTGATTTGAGTTTTTGCTTTATTCTTCAGGCTCCCTGTGCCATGTGACGATATTTCGAAGAAGAGTTTAGTCGCGGATGCCGATTATATTCTAAGCCCATCTCCGCGCTGCTTGCAAAGGATATACCTAGCGGATGAATATTTGCCGGCGCTCACCTCACGACAAGACGACTCTGTCGTGTGCTGATCCCCGAGTATAATTCTGCATTATCCATGGTACTTACGTTGAATATTCCCGGAATTAACACACACTGGCTTGTAAATGGTGGTGATCAATATCTGAGGTATATTATTGGAAAAAGTAACTGGCGTGCTGTCAGGTATGAGTGTTCCGCTGAATATGTAAGTGCACAAAACTGATTTACATCGTAGTGGATGCCCGTAGCAAGAACATCTGAGGAACCGGTGGTTACGGAGACACTGCTAGTAAATTCAGGGCAGTGTAACTACAATCAGGTTCATACATACGCCGGTTCCGCGACGCTGGCCTGTGACACACACCAGACCGAATATACCACACTAAGATCGCGTAAGAAACATGTACACTCTCGTAAACACACCCCATTTGCGAACAGAGTGACTGCTCCACATAACCATGGATTTCAAACGCCCGCAAACGCTAAATCTCAGTCGTGAACATGCCGCAAAAGCAGCGGCGGCAGTGGGGAGTGGGACGGAGACTCCCGCGCCTGCTTTCGAAACGGGCCGCTAGGGCGATTTCAGTGGCGCCCCTACAGGCCGCGCTCGAGGCGTATAATTCTCCCCACTCCCCTCTGTAATGCTGTATGCCCGGAGGGTACAATAAATGAATAAATATACGACGGTACTCATTGCCTCAAGTGAAAAGAACTGAAGACCGACGTATTTGGGGCTTAGCGGGGTTTACTGAAAGCTAGCAGGTAGCACACGGAGATGCCCTTATCCGTGAGGGGCAGGAGCACCAAACAAGCAAGGAAATGAACTAATTTAGGCGCGAAAGTTCAGGTACACTTCCCGCATCAAAACTCTGCCAACTTGCGCCTTTATGCATATAACTAACTCAGACTCCCATTTGTCAGCTCCAGTTCCGAGATTTCAATTTCAATTTCAATTCATCTTTATTTTCTAGAAAAAATAATTTCCTAGATGGTGTCCAGGGCAAAAAGCTGCAAAAGAAAACAGCTTGAGTAGGCCCGGGAGACCGTTTCTAGATAATCATCATCAACTCTCATGATCATAATCATCACCTCTCCGCACACTCATTGGCGGTGTGTTTGCTCTTGCAGCGGGGGCTCTACCTGCCAGTCGACAAGCAGCTCGCGAGCAGCATTTCATTCAGCGCCACGTCTGCGGCCAATGGGGAGCAGCCGGTCCCTCCTGTCACAAATACCGCCTTCCACAATTTCTCTCGCATCCTGTTCTGATTCGTAATTTGGTGACGCGGACTATGTGGCTGAGCTACTTAACCGGTTCGCGATCAGATGCACCAGAACTTGGCTTCAATTGAGCTACTTGCGTGAGTCCTTACGGAGTGTGCAGGGACAGTTTTTGTATCGATTACTATGGGCCTCGTGCACTGCAGTTTCAAATAAACATGTGGCGCCACCTGGGAGCGGCGGCGGAATTTTTTCTTAAGAACAAAATAAACATATACAGCAGCTCGCTACGCGGCTTAATTTAAACAACAACCGTAAAATAAGTATACTACAATTACCACGTTTTTTTTAAATTCAAAATTGTTATAATAATAGAAATATTACGATGACGAGTTGTGCGAGAATACAAGACGAAATAATTTAGAAAGCGCCCCTTCTCCAATACAAGCAGACGACAGTACACGGACCAGCTGCCTGCGACGCCGACGTTCCCGAAGCACATAGTACCCGAAAAGAAATACGAAGAACAGATCCATAAATGCATTTGCGTATGTGCACGCTACTTGGCGTAAGACCTCTGTAAAAAACAAAATGCCGTGTATCCAGTGCATATTTTTGTAGCGCCTCAAATAGCCTTTGGTGCGCACGCATCTGTGCACGCATCAGAAAATACATGGAACAACCCACGGATATGCATGCTTGAATTGTACGTAGTCATACCAGCAAAATATGAAGCTTTAAAATGAAAACAGAAACGTAAATATTCACGCTACACTGCGACACAACCGTAAACAGATGGACACACACCAGCCACAATTCGGAGACTCGCATCTACACTTTTATTGAAAGGACTCTCAAATATCTCAAACATGTACAACTTGTAGTTTGCGTTTGAAAAACGAGTTCAAGTGGGGCTTGTTGCGCAAAATATTTTTGCTGACAAAGATAACTTGCAGCGTAGTCACACAAACATCACGTACAACTCTGTCAGCTTTGAAACAATCTCCATTATTCAAAATGGCCTTATTTTATCAAGGTCACTCCGAATGCGAGAGGAATCATTCGCGCACAATTAAAGCTCCTGTTGTGCGATCTACCATATCTGTGCCCGTGTCTATGTCGAGCGATAAACAAGGTAAATAAACGTTCAGAGGCTTTCATGAAAGCCTCGTCTCGCGCATCTACGTCCAAAATTATTCGCATATTAAATACGCTTATATACACCCATGAAAGCACTTCAAAAAAGCTTTGCGATATTTTTATGAGACCATCCAACGAACTCATCGTAGTTTCAGCAGTTTGAGGTAGAGTTTACTCAAGCAGTTGGCATTTTCAAATACCTGCCTCTACAAACCTGAATCTTCGGGCTCTTGAAGCCACTTATCCTTGGTGTCGCAATGCAACACACAAACATTTCGCCGCGATTTCACACACACAACACATCAAATCACTTCCTGACATGTGCAAGGCACAGGGGAGTGTACACACGGTAGAAATTCGCTTCTGCAAGCACCATGAAGTCGCGTAGTCGGTCTTCTCCTCACAATAAGCTTTGCGCCAACTGCTTGGTTATGCCAGCAGTTCTAACCCAGCCGTTCTGATCTAAGGCTAAATAAATCAAACCCACCAAAGCGACCACAGCAACGAAGGCGTTGCTGGCGTCGTTGGGACGTTATGCCGTTATTTCATGCTCTTCGGGGGCCGGCGGCCCCACAAAAAATTTTCCACTGGTGGACCCAGCGATCACACCCTCCCTCACACATACATTGTCGCTTCCGGGAGGCGATGCACACACAGACGCACACTCCTGCACTCCTCTCGTTCTCTTGGTAACATCGCGGGCTTCCGTCTTTTTATTTTTATCTTTTATTTGGGCGGCGCTGCTGGTGTTCAGTGGAAGCCGTTGCGAAATGACAGCGTGACCGCGCGCTGCGCAGAGACAAAACCGCGCTTGTTTAAAACTGTTTCTTGCGTGATGCATCGCTTTCCTGTCGCCTTTGCGAACCATATACTATATTCTATTTAATAAAGTACCGTTTGGTTGTTCGTATCGCATGGCAACAGAATAGCGGTCATTCCTTCTTTCTCTTCTAATAATCGTACTGCGCGGAATACTATCCTTCGGACATCGTTTGATCACTGACTTCAGAAATTATGCCTCCGTTGCCCGCAAGATGGCGCTGAACACAGCGCATCAGTGGCGCCACCATACAAGCGCACGAGGCCCATACTTCGACTTCAATGTGCACCCAACTCAATAAATGATTTTTGTGCTTAAAAATCTCTATCTCTGTGCATCCTACGTTTGCGAGGCAGGACAGTGTTTGAAAGAAAAACAAATCCGAGGACATTTAAGCACTTCTTTTATGTTGGGAATGCGAAAGCATGAAACGTCCAGTTGTACTCCTGAGAGCAGGGGCGTAGCCAGGAATTTTTTTCGAGGAGGCCCGCTGTCGACCAAAAGATGGGAGGGGGGGGGATATGTAGGCAAGGCTTCTTGCGCGTTGTTTTTCAAACGAAGCTTGAAATAACTGTCTTCAACACGCGATTTGTGTATGCTGAGCGCAAACAGTAAAGCCCACCTTAAGGAGCTTAGGTGACGATGACCGCTATTCCAGTTCGCCGGTCTATGGCTAGGCCACGGGGGATTCGTTCGTCCGTAGAGCAGGCGGTTATGCGGGCACGTGCTCGTGAGCGTGATCATGAGTGCGCTCGTGAGTGACACACGCTCCCCGCTGTTCGTGAGGCGGAAGTGGAGGCCAACACTGGGTGTTTGGTATCAAGATTCGCGGGTTTTAGATCTTCCTTCAGGAAAGGGCCTAAAAAGTTTATTTATCAGCTATGAAGTACAGTCGAGCACGATTTGAAGGTTATCGCGCCAGCATCGAGCGGCCAAGCTTGTCACTGGCCTCGTAGGCCGGTGGCACGCTTGGGAAATAGTGGCAAGAGTGCGAAATGTTGATTTTCATGATCAAGATTTCGCACTCTAACGTGATATTTAAACTTACGCACAGCGGAACACATTATTGCGCTGCTGTTGAATGTTGAGCTTGTTGCGCATTTCTTAAATTTTATTCTGCTTTTAGCCGTTTCATTCTATTTTTAGACATGCCTTCAGTAAAATGCCGGTTAAGCAAATACAGAATGCTGATTCTAACCAAGAGGGAGGAAGCCCCCGCTGCAAGAGTCAAGGAAACAATGGAATAGTGCCAAAAAGAAAAAGCTCCGCAATAAAAAGAATTGTACAGTTTTGTTGATGTGGAGGAAATACAAGATGGGCAGAGAAATGCATTTCATATAGCAGAAATTATGAAACTGCAACAGCAATGAATTGTGATGTCGGTAGAAAAATAAACGTATCAAGGATTGATAGTTGACTGAACAAAATACAGTGACATGCTCTGTCATGTTATTACACTTTGTACCAGTGTAAAGACTAGGAATGACACGCCGAAGTCCAGACCACATGTATGCCTATATGAGGCTTTTCCTGCTGTTCCGCCATTTCCCGGCCGTGCTGTTCCGCCAGCGAAACAGCGGAACTGCCTCGATCTGCTCGCGGCAGGTTCCCGGCGCAGCTCGGTGTATCCGGAGCGATATGCAGCCGGGCTGTATATGTTTACATGTACAGCCTCTGGAGCGGGCACAGGGATCAGACGTTGACGTATCTCTTGTTTTCAGCTTTATATGAACAAGAATGCCCTTAAAACTGCAGTTTCCGCGCCTGCAGGCGACTTCAGGTGGTTTTTTCAGGCTACTTGAACCGCACCCCAGCCTGGCACAAAACATTTCGGGGGGAGGGGGGGGGGGGGGGGCACGGTCCTGGTGTCCCCCCCCCCCCCCCCTGGCTAGGCCCCTGCCTGAGAGGGATTACTTCCAGCTTGCATTGCCGAAGGGATTGGTAATTTTGCCGCTTGGGACGCTTTGCTTCGCCATGCGCATTAACTCCTTACAATGGCCTTGATCCGTTTCCTACGAGTTGCTGCGCGGCTAGTTCCTGCCGTCTTGCATTGATGACATTATGTGCTGGTCTGTTCGGCCATTCGACTGCTTTCTCCGTCTGGGGTGCACTGACGTGTGACGATTACCTCTGGCTACTGCCGAGTTTAGGCTCGCGGGGTGGTATGAATCGCGTTATGAAACTCCTTTCCCGTCAGATTTTTCGTGTTCCCTATTCTGATTTCCCCACGCCTCGTACTCCCAATAGATCTTACACAAATGGCACAACCCCCCTAATCACCACAATGCATCTATAGCCCTTGGAGCATCCACTGCCTCACATGGCACTGCCCAAAACTCGTTTGCTATGGAACTTTCCTCGCACTAACAACGGCCCCACCACAATATCGACCTGCATTCCTTATACACTGATAACATAAACTTCATGTAAAAATTGTCCCTTAAAAGATGCGTTATCGTAATAATATAACTACTTTTCCTTTTCTCCTGTATGGTCACCGCCAAGTCTCAAAATCAGTGTGTAGAACCGGGAAAAATACCGGTTCGGTTATGGTTCCGGTTCAGAGAAATGCATTTAATTCCGTTTCGGTTCCGCTTCGACTAAACAATGCATGAACCGGTTCGCGAACCGGTTCAGGGCTGAATTATCAGTGAAGTGTAAAAAAAGTTTTCCACTTTAAATTCCCCATAAATCTGAAATACACTGTTTGTTCATTCAAAATGCTGAATTTTAGGATCTGGGGCGGAATTGGCGGCTGCTGTCGTCATCGTCAAAATCGTCCTCTCACATAGTCACGATACTAAAACAACGGGAAACTCGTTCACGCTTCGTGCTAGAACGTTACGCGCAGACACTAAAAACACACCGCGACATTCGTTTACGCCTCGCGCTAGAGCGCTTCGCAACGCGTACTAAAAAAACACCGGCACACTCGTTTACGATTCGCGCTAGAGAGCTTCGTGCTTCAAAGACAAGAGACTTTTGCAGCAAAGCTACATACATGTACCCCCCCCCCCCAACGGTTTCATATCAGTTGGCAAAAACGCCAAGGCGCCAAGAATACGCTTATGCACTGCATGCTTCGCCCTTCCCCAGGTTTCATGTTGGTGGAGATGGAGCGGGATTTTTTATCATTGTTTTGTTGATAAAAATAGAGACAGGAATTAGAATAAATTTTGATTTGTCCAGAGGCTGCTGTTATATGCGCCTCGCCCCGCGAAAGAAATCTCATTGGCGATTATCCAGCTGTGTGAAGACTTCGCCGATGCCCCTCTGTGGGTATGTGCCACAGAAAAGAAGAGAAGACACGAAGGCACGCGTGGTTTGAGGCCATTCGCACTGGCGCGTGTTCAGTGCGGTTCGAGCCCTCCTTTCGGCAGCCATGTCTTTCTAAACTGACGGCCCGATATCTCCCGTCATACAGCGGTCCTACAACCCGTTGTGCGACTGTGTGACTCGTCCAAACGACGGAGTCCAGATCTGGGCGCACCGAGCCTCCCTGTGCACCACAAGCCCCTTTTTTCGCGCCCTGTTCCGTTTTGAGCCTGGTCGCATCGTTCTTCTCGAGTTGCGGGCGCCGGTCCTAGAGGCGCTGCTCACCTTCTGTTTCACGGAAGAGCTGCCGCTCAACGACAAGAACACCCTGGACATACTCGACGGCGCTGACATGCCTCCCATACAGGAAGCGCTGAACGTGTGCCTGGAGCAGCTGCTTCGCGGCATCAGCTTCAACAGTTGCCTCAGTCTGGCCGCTCTTGCGCAGCGCTGCTACAGCCCAAAGTTCCGGAAGGTCGTGCTGGTCTTCGTGCGAGAGCACTTCGACGCCGTCTGCCAGGCCAGCACAGAGTATCCGAAAACTTCGCCGACCTCGCTGCGAGAGTTGCTTTCTTCTGACGATCTCAACGTGGTCCGAGAGGCTGACTTGCTGTGCGCTCTTCAGCAGTGGTCTTTCGGCCGCGGCACCCCGATCGACGACATCGACGGGGTGCCGTCGGTCAACGATCGACGCATCGGCATTTGTAACGAACAGGATCTGGAGCGTGTACAGCAACGACGTCCGTCGTTGGCGCAGAGCCATTTGTTCCAGGAGGCAGTGGACGACGTCCTGAAGCGGGGTTATTGCAGGTGCTCGCCTGAACTAAAACCCCAGAGCTGCACGGCCGCGCCTGAGCGCACCGTAGCCACTTCGGCGAACATGTGCAAAGCCGTGAAGAGTGCGAGCTGCGAAGCACCGGAATGTTCACATTGTAGCACCGCCGAAAACCCGGGTCCAGTGCACAACTGCAGCCACTGTGGTGGCTGTAGTCCTGAGCTTTGGCTTCCACGCATGCCGTATGAGATGCTCTTCGGTGTGGGCGGCTGGAGACGCGGACAGGAACGCTGCGGCATCGAGGCCTACGACCCGCCTACCCGCCAGTGGATACTACAGTCAAACAAAGAGTACGAGCCCAGGGCGTATCTCGGTGTTGCAGAATTCGGCACGCATACCTATGTGGTCGGGGGCCTTACAAGTGGCACGCCCGTGCGCTGGTTGGACACCTTTGACACCGGGGAGCAGCGCAGCTCGATGCGCTTGGCCTGTGCCTATCTATCGGTCGTTCTACTGGGCGAACACATCTACGCCATTGACAGTTACACGGGAACGCAGCGCACAGACACCGTGGAGTGCTACAGTCCACAGACGAACCAGTGGACCGTGGTGGCTCCCATGAACCGGGTACGCAGCGACGCGGCGGGATGCGTCTTCAAGGGCAGACTTTACGTGAGCGGCGGTTCCAACGCCCAACACGCGCTTGCCAGCGTGGAGCAGTACACGCCCAATCTAGACCCCTGGAGCCCGGTGTGCCCTCTTCCAGGTTCCCGGGGCAGTCACCGCATGGTCCTGCACGTTGGCCGCGCCTATGTGTACGGCGGATTCAACGGGCACCGTCGACTGGACGCGGTGCCGCGAAGCCAGGAGGACGCGCTGCGGGGCTGGCAAGATATGCGGCCCATGAGGGTCACCCCCAGCACGTTCGCCGTAGTACAACTGAGGGACGACATCTACGTCATCGGCGCTTTTAATGGCTTTGGCCGATGGCGGAGGTGGAGCGGTACTCGGCGTCGACCGACACGTGGCACGCCGTAGCGCCGCTGAACGAACCGCTGAGCGCCTTGGATGCCTGCGTCATCAAGGGCATCGCCGCCTCCAGGCGATTCTTCGCTGAGAGAAGTCAGAACCTCTGAAGCTTCTTTAGTCTATGTCCCGGCGTCCCTGTACCTACTATGTTTTGAAACATGATTTTAGAGTTGGGTGTGCCTTTTATTTTGAAGGTTTAGGGCAAACGGGGCGGTTCGGCCGAAGAGCACGCGTTGCGAAGGGATACCCGTTTGCACATGTTCAGCGTCGCACAAAAATTCTGTGATGAGCGAATTTTCGACGCCATGGTGGTGAAAGGCGTGCGTAGCATCAAGCTGCCTCACTGCAGTCGGGCTTCCGCTGCCTGTATAGTTCAGCAGGGTAGCAAATATATACAGTTTCGAAAAAGAGCGGGAGTAAACTTCATTTAGGCGAGCCTTAGGTGCTGATGTCAGGGCATCTGCCTGGTGGGGGTTTCCTCTAGTCTGGGATACCCTGGCCTGTGCTGACCACCCGGGCCCTCTCCACCAGGCTTCGCTGAGAGGAGAGGTCGGAGCTGGTCAGCCGTGTCACCCACTGCTCGTGTGTAGGTTGAGGATTAGGAGTAAGGGAAGGGTTTCCTGACACCCTCATACTAGATGTTATAGGGTGCCTGGGGTGGGGGGCAGTATTAGCAAGATACTTGGTAGAGGGTGTGGTACATTGCACAGACTAGGACATTGTGGTGGTAAGAGTTTGTTTCAAGTGATCGGAATATTGCCGCTTCGGTTCTGGATATGTATAAGTAGGGTGGTGAGTATTGTCGGCGCCCGCGCCGGTAGTGGGCGAGTAAATCGGCGTATTATCGCAGGGGCGTAGACTTGAGTATGTCATCATCTTGTAGGTTATAACCCTCTTAAGAAACGGCCCGGTGTATATGGGCGCGGGCAGCGGCGTGTGCCGACTCGTTCTTTTGAGGGATTCGTGGCCAGTTGTACACACGATCAGTAGTTCTGGAAGTTGTTTAATTTGTTCTGGTAGGGATATTCGTCCGATCCGGAAATTGTGGCATGCTGCTTGGGAGTATAGCAGTATAACTGTGTAGTCTCCGCAAGTGGTGGCGGCTACGGCGATAGCAACTACTTCAGCTGTTTCTATCGAATTTGTAATTTATTTTTTTCAGAGTACCCCTAAAGGCCCTCAATGGAGGGTATTACATAGGGGGTGTGGGGGGGCATACACTCACTGAAAATACACATGTTGAAAGCAGTATTTAAAAATAGAAAAAAGGGAAAAAACACAGAGAAGAATGAAACAAGAAAACTTCGGTGCAATAAACAAAAAAAAAGCAAAAAAATAGAAAAGAACGAAAAAAGAAAATTTAAGTACTACAAAATATGCCAGGAATGCAACGTGTTTTAGGAAAAATATTTTCAACAAATAAACTGATTGCGCTTGCACAAGGAGGCACTTATAGGTGTCAAGGAAATTACTCTACGGAACTAGTTAAATACAGTTAAATACACAAAAGCGATGAAGGGCAGAAAAAGAGAAGAGCGGTGGGTCCACAAATACATTTCAAGGAACAATGCAATTGAAATCATCACAATGGCAAAGCAACCCTTGAAATTTAGTTATGTCAGTTTGGGTTGCTATATGTGAGGGTAAATCGTTCCAGTCAGTCATGGTGTGGGGCAGGAATGAGTGTGCATACGAGGACGAGTGACATAGTGGGCGCTTAACTTTGTTGGGATGATCGCTGCGTGTAAAAATGGGTGATGGAGGCTGAAAGAAATCGCTGTGAAGTGTTGGGTGGAAGTAGATTTTATGGAAAAGGAACAGCCGAGCATATGCGCGACAAACGCATAACTTATCCAGTTCAGCACGCTGTTTTAATGCTGTGGCGCTTGAAAATGTATAATAATCAGAAAAGATGAAGCGAGCAGCACGGTTCTGTAATGACTCGAGGTTATTTGTGAGATACGCTTGGTGAGGATCCCAGATTGCAGAGGCATATTCTATTTTTGGACAATCAAGGGTAACGTATGCAAGTCTTTTTACATGAGATGGGGCTTGTGTTAGATTACGCCTGAGTAGTCTTAAAGAGCGGTTTGCTGAGGCAAGGATGACGTTAATATGGTGGTGCCATGTTAAATAATTTCTGAAATGAAGACCAAAATATTTGTACGCGTTCGGTACCTCTATTGCATTATGGATTATACTATAAGAAATTGCAAAATGGGGGGTTCCACTTGAAAACGACATTTGCTTTGTTTTAGATAAATTAAGGGGCATCAACCATCTTAAGCACCAAGAGTTAATAAAGTATCTAGGTCAGATTGGAGACTGTAACGGTCGGTATCACAAGAAAAGGTACAGTAAATTACAAGGTCATCAGCAAATAGGCGAACACGGGATGATACACACGAGGGAAGGTCGTTAATGTAGACTAGAAAAACTAATGGGCCTAATACGCTACCTTGAGGGACCCCTGATGTTACTTGAGCGAAAGCAGATGCGTGATTGTTGACAAATGTCATGACTGCAGGAAATTCTTATCCGTTGGCGTCGGAGAGAGAAAAAAAATTACACCATCTTCCCGTGGGGAACCATGAGGAGGATGCGAAGCATCATGGGGTTTCCGTTTAGGTTCCATTGTGTTGCCGTTATGTTGTTTCATTTATCGGAGCACGAATGGGAACGTAGTGTGAACCCCCATGTAGAGACTGAGAAATGTAGAGAAATGTAGAGACAGCAAAGAGACCGACACCCGCGTTACCTCATCGAACACCCCCTGGTTCTCGTCTTTCTTTATTGCGGGCTTACGCTCCTACCCCGCTGCCCGCCCTCTTCGTCCTCTTCTCTGGCTGAGCTGCAAGGCGCATGGCGCTTCCCGCCCCAGCTTTCCCACGGGAAATTCAACATCCTCCTCTAAAGTTTTCAGTTCGTCGTTTCCGTTGACGTTCAGCTTCGCGTGCCTTCGTTGTATCAGTAGCTTCTTGACGTAGTTTGAATGAGTCAAGGACATAAGGCGCGTTCTTAGCACATGCTCCCGTCTTGGTTTGTAGCGCGGTGGGAAGAGCGCCACGTACCTCCCGTTGCGGCCAGAGAGTCGTGGGATCAAAACCGGGCGCCGCCTAACTATTTCTTTTTTTAGTGGACTGCGCTGACGTCAGGCCAAACGCTGACGGGGCTGAAGAGACGCGCATGCGCAGTAGAGTGCGGACGGCGGACAACAACGACAACAAGGGAGGGAGAGACACAGCCCCAAGCATGAGATGCTTCGAATCTAAAAATTGGCAATGCATGCATATAGTCGCACAAGGCTTGCACCATAGCGAAGCTGGAGGATTTATTTCTATGTATATACTGAAGGACACAACACCCCGCGTTGCATTAGGTTCGAAATTTATTTACATGTTGCGTCGTCGCTTTTCACTGCGGTAGTACCAGTCATCGTCATGTCCATCTACGGTCAAATCTCGATATAACAAATCAGCGGGACCACCGAAAATTGTTATTTTGAAATATCGTTGTAATGAAAAATTGTCGGTTATAATTAGGATACGACAGTGCTGCTGGACCACGGACACAAAGGAAGAGATATAGACACACATGTGTCCCACAGTCGTATCTTAATTACGTTCAACCAACAACCCAAAATAGCCATTTTGGCGGTTATAAGCCAGTGCGCAAATTTCGGAATGAAAGTGACGTACGTGAGCAGTAGAAGCGTGTGCAGACAGGCAAAGTCTCTAACAAAAAGGTTGCGCTTACTTCAAAGCTACTTTATTTTAACAAATGAGTTATATCCTTCTGGCGCGTTCAGCACGCATGAGGGATTAGGAATGCCTCTATATATTCCGCCATGCAGAACACCTCATTCATTGCACCGAGCAATTGAAGTGCGGAATTTATTCACGTGGACTAAAACATTACTGTTCGACGCGATCTCATCTTCTCGGTTCCGTTTACCACAGTCGTCTTCGTTCGCGTCGTCATCGTCACTAAAAGTGACGACTGCTCTCGCATATTCTTTCCTTTGTCGTTAGCTGCATTTATCTTTAGATCTCGCACAAACTTCGCAGCAAAATCACCCGCAAGAAAGAAATACCTGCCCGCACACGTGATTAGCGTGAAGAGCGACCACCCGGCCACCGTCACCCAACACAACGAGAGAGAAAAGAGGCAAATGAGGCTAGGCCTGCCAGGCTACTGCGCATTAAACTACAGCTCTGTGGTGGCGCTAGATACTGGCACTCGACATGGTGATGGTGATACATACTGCAATCATAGAATGCACAAAGAAATGGGGTTTTCTGTTTCACGCGAGATTTGCGACGCTGTTACTTTTAGCCGAATTCGTTCTGATGTTCCTTAGTTATAATGGGGAAAATAAATAACTTGCGTTATTCTGAAATATGGGCTATATTGAAATTCGTAGTTGTGAAATATATTTACATTGAAAATATCAGCAATCTTGCGGGGATTCTTAAAATATACGGAAATTTGAGAAGTTCGTTAATGTGGGGTCTGTAGTACGAGATTTAACTGCATATCGTCGTCTCCTCATGCATGAATGGCGGGCCCATATCGTTTTGTCTGCAGGCTTTCCCATTTCGCTACCCCCCTCCACACCAGTCTACCCTCCACACCCTCCACACCAGTCTACCCCCCTCCACACCACTCCCTAACCAACCAGCAAGCCATAATATATCGTCGCCTTCAGACCGGTACCTTTTACAACCACGTCATCCTCCACCAGATCGCACCCACTATCTACCCCCGTCAATGCCAACACTGCGACACCCCACTCACCACATTCCACCTCGTATACTCCTGTCCCCACTCCCCTAACCCACCCCCCTTCCCCACCCCGGAGCAGTGGGAGACTGAGCTGACCAGCCCGGACCCGGCCCGCCAGAGGGCCTTGGTTTCTCAGGCCATTGAGTCGGCCCGGTCGAGAGGCATCCTGGACTAGGGACGCTTCACCACCACCCTTTTCCCTTTCCCTTTTGCTCCAATAAACGTTTACTACTACTACTTTCCCATTTCTCTTAAAGTAGAATGCGGCAGCACGCGCTAGAACCGGTGGAAACCCGCTTTGCGAACTGTGCGTCTGTAGCGCGAGCTGTCTTGTGCTCCCCCCTTCAGGCGTAGACGCACGTGAACTGTTTTCTTGGTATTTTTTGCGAGCGCCACGCGCAAGTCTGGACGACGCCGGGTGCTCCTCGTAAGGCGCGTGTTCACGTGAGCGGTAAACGGTGGGAGTAACTATGGTTCGGGGTTATCTGATGACACTTTACTCCGATGACTGCCGTTTACTCCGATCACTCCGCACATGCACGCTATCTCGAATCCGATGTCGCATCGGTGCCACCGATAGGCGTCGCCGGTGCAGACCGCTGCACGCCGCTCGAGTGTTATAGAATATACAGGGCTGTTGCGGTCTGTACATAGTGTTCTAGCGGCAGTAACATTTCCTACTTGAGCTTGGTCTGTGTTATGCCAACGATCAGTTTTCACTCAGCTGCAAACAAAAAATCCAACCTGCGCACGTGTCTGAACTAGCACTGTGCAGCGGATACCGAATGGCCAACAGGAAACTTGAGTGTACAACAGACCTATGTTGTTGGGGGTGGTAAAACCTGCTTATAAGCAAACAAGGCAGAGGGAACAGGATGTTGGCAGCCTCCTGTGTCGAGCAGAAAAAAACATACTCTTATTGTGTGATCCCCTCAAGCTTCTTGCCGAACACGCTTCCCTTGGTTGTGTGAAGCGCTGATGTACATACCGATTATACAGACAAGGCCGACATCCACAGCTCCCTTTTTTCTTCTCCTGGCACTTGGGCTAAATGGCTCAACGCCCTCCCGCCCGAAGTGGCCCCCCAATACAGATCGAACTCGCCCTCCTCAAGGACACACGAGAAGCATCGGTCAGGGCCGATCCTTAGCGAGACACTTGTCCGCCCCCTCTTTAACAGCGTCCTCGGTAAACACGCACCGGTGTTGCCCCAAAAACGGCGCTCTGCACAGCGCACCACAATGGTGCGTATCGGCAAGGAGCGTTGATCAAGGTCAGAGAGAGCGGTTCAGAGAGAGCAGAGAGAGCGAAAAATCAAAGCCCCTTTCTCAAGAGAAAGATGGTTAAAGCGCGAAGCTTTCTGCAATGTAATCTGAGACGAAGTCAAAGTCCTAAATGCCAAACACCTCGACCGTGCCGGAATGGCGCAATCGTGTAGACGGCGGATTCATAACACGAGAGAGAGAGAGAGAGAGAGCGAAAGAGGGTGAGGATTTTGTTTTCGTCAAAACGAAGGGAAATGTCGCTGTCGGAGTGCTTCTTGGGGTCTCGGTGCCTCCGTCCAGGCTCCCACTGATGGCCTTCTCGGTGAAGTCACCAGGCCACGTTGCCCTTTCCTGGTCTTCTGGCTGGCCAGCCGCACCTTTCGTCGTTCTTTCGGCTATTGCTCGATTACGAGTGGTGACGTGTTTTTTTTTAAAAGCTGGCATTTCTTTCTTCGCCATAGTTTTCGTGCCATTAAATAGGACGCCCCGAATTTTCCTTGCCTGTTGATTAGAAAGGAAGAATAAGATGATAAAGAACGGTGAGCTTTGCGATATTCATTATCTCTTCCCAAAAAGATGGTTAGTCCGTGGTGGAATGAAGACGGCGTGCTGGCGTATATTTAAAGGCAGGCCGCTTGGAAGGTAGTTCTTAGAAACCAATGCCCGTCTTACTGGACCAACAACAAATTTGCGGCCGCCATATTCAACAGGCAGTATCTAAAGCGAAAGAAGTCCATAACACCCAGAAGTTTGCCGCTCTCAAAAGCCAAAGAATAGGCGATTGCTATCTAAGTTTTTTCGATCGAAAAAGGTGCTACAAAAGCATTACAATGAACATTCAGTGGTTCAGTCAAAACAGGAGTCCACTGAAGCTCTCGAACAAATTGTACAGGAACCTAAATCCCACTTGTCTTATGTTTTTTCCGCTCCTTTCATCAGTCAAATTTCTAATGTTGGTTTCAACCCTGTGACAATGTCGGAATTAGCTGGCGCTGTTTCACAGCTGTCTCTGGCTGCTCCGGGGCCAGATGGCATTACTGTGCCAATGTTAAAGTTTTTATTTGAGCAATCCTAAAGATTTATTCAACATAGTAAATACGTCGCTGAAAAATAGCTCGATACATCCGGAATGGAAACTCTCTAAGATAGTGCTGTTTAGGTTATGTCCCAGATAACATCAGGCCGATTTCCCTAACTAGCAACTTGGTAAAGCTCATCTAGAGGATACTGCATGGTCACCTTATGCGGTTTCTCGAAACCAAAAGTATGTTGAGCCTGTGGGGAGCGCCTTGGCACGACACCTTCTGGCCTAGAGGGTGTTGCCCAGAGCCCCACGCCGCGAGCTCCCTTCCCTTGCCCTCCTCGCCTGCCGTGCGGCTACCGGGCCGCAAGACTGGGAGACGTCGGCACCCGAGGGATGGCGCTGGCGGACACGGGGCAGAAGCAGCGATGGGGAGGAGCGGGCGGTGAAGAAGAACCGCGCGCGGGGACTCGGACTCGGGACGAGCAGAGTGTTGTGGTGATGGTGTGCGTGTGTATGTCCGGACGGGCGACAGCGTGGAGGATGTAAGTAAAGAGTTGTTTCACGCAACCGCAGTGTGCCTCATTCCTTGGCATGCCGTAGAGAGCAGGCCCACATCTGGCGCCCGAACGTGGGGCTGATGTCAAGCCCACCCGTGGACATTTGCTCTCTGCGGCTGCCGGGAAGGGGCCCACTGCGGTTTGGGACGGCATTCCTTTGTTCTGGGAAGGAAGCGCCATTTTGGCAGTGGGAGACCAGGGCTTTGAGCCGTGTAGATGCATGCCTTAAAGGGACACTGAAGTGATTTGTAAACATTGCGGGATTACTAGCGCAAATTGTAGTTCGGAGTCCGTAGGCATTGTTTCGACCACTCTGGCCGCGTTTACGCGAATTTATTTAGTAGAAAAATCAATTCGAAAATGCTGTCCTCCTCTCTTTACGCTCGCCCATTTTCTGTGGCGTTTTCGTGTGACGTCAGCAGGAGATGAGCTGGAAAATGGCTGCGCTACTGCACGGTTCGCCGACCAGCCGACCTACCGATCGAGTCAGTCGGCCCAGCGTTTCGTCCGCCGGCCGCGGACGGGTCGTCGCTATTCGCTCGCTCAATTGAAACTAAGCAACAACACCTTTGTGAATGAAAGAATATGCCTTTCCTTACTTTGTTAGTTTGTACACTGTGTCAAACTCAGAGTCCGGGTCGCTCCACACAAGCGCTGCACAAGTGCACATGCGACGCTTCGCTGACTTTACGCTAGTAGGAAAATCTAAGGCCAATTGAAGGCGGGAGAAGAGTCAGCGAAGTCAATATAGGTACTAAGAAAATAAAATCAACTGAAACTTTTACCTTACAGCGCAAAACTAGGGAGCAGGAAGCACTTTTTGCGCTGGGTAAACAAGCACAGCGGGCAGCAGCACGACCGCACATCTGCGAACGCTTTTCCGTCAAAGAAATGCAATTGCTAGACGTGAGATATTGTGGAAGTTTGGGGGACACTTACTGCAGGAGTGATATACAACAAATAGTCACATAAAGTACTTAAAATGCTTAAAATAAATAAAAGTGTAAACTGGTCATACATTATATAAACCTATTATATCCAAACCGGCCAGCGCCGGCTCGTGGCCTAGTGACGTCTGCTTCCGGCCACCACCGTGAACGGACGCAGAATGCAGGGCTCCTCAGGAGCGGTTAATGCGGCCACGTCTGGCCGCGGTATCAGGTTTCTTGTGCAGGACGATGATGAGTACCAGGTTTCTCTGCCAACTTTGCCAACAGGTCGTATTGTTTTTAATACTGTTTTTTTGCACGGTGATATGAGGGCCCGCCCGTACCGCGTCGAAGATTTCCGAGACGCGTTGGCGCGTTTGGAACTGCTTCCCGAGGTGCTTTCCTTGGGAGCGTTCCAGATGAGTCACGTTTGGGCAGTGACTTTCAAGAATGAGCAAGCTGTGAAGAAGATGCTCGAAGCGAAGGACGTGAGAGTGAAGGGACGGCAGTGTATTGTCATCGACCCAGCGAACCAGGACCTCCGGCTGAAGTTGCATTGGTTGCTACACAATGTGACCGAAGAAGACGTCCGTGTTGCCCTTGCCCCGTACGGCAGAGTCACCGACGTTACCAGGGAGAGGTGGAGAGTTCAAGGCATCCACGACAAGGGCTTGACTACGCGGGCAGTTACCCTCAAGCTCAAGGCGGGCGTGAGGGCCGAGGACCTTCCGTACCAGCTCCGAGTGGCGGGCGAGTCAGCGCTCGTGGTCGTGCCCGGGAGAGCCCCGCAGTGCCTGCGCTGCCAGAGTACGGGACATATGCGCCGAGACTGCAAGGTGCCGCGTTGCAGTGTCTGTCGCCGCTTCGGCCACGAGGCGGCACAGTGCACGCGGACGTACGCCGCCGTAACCGGACCCGTGCCAGACGACAGCTCGGCCGAGCTTGTCATGGATGCGGAGGAAGCCGAAGAGTTGGCCGCGGGAAGTGAGCCGCCACGGCAACCGACGCAGGAGGCCGGAACAGAAGTGCCAGGGAGTTCGGCTCCTCCACCCAGGGACGAGGAAATTGTTCGTGAGGAGGAGACTACATCGCCGGTTGCGGCAACGGTTTCAGCTGCCAGCGTCGCACCGGAGGCCACCTTGTCTCAACAAACGCCGACGCGAGCCACCGAAGACGCCGGGGACGCCGCCAGTAACAGGTGCGCGGTGAAGATGGTTCGGTGACGAAACGCCCCCGGCACGAACGAGACAACCAGGCGGCGAAGAAGGACACGGCTACAGGCGGGAAACCGGCCCCTAAAGGGCTAGTGACTCGTCGTTCGTCCCTCAAACCAAAGCCAAACAGTACGCCGTACGAGCGAACGCCAGCCACGGCCAAACCGCCGTGAAAGTGTGCGTTCATCCGGGTATCCCTCCACCGTTTTTTGTTTTTGTCGCATTCTTGGGCTCATTGAGAACGCTTGTTTGACGTTTACCAGTGTTCGCGTCAATATGAAGAATCAACGAGAAGTGTTAATGACGCCTTTGACGGTTTGCAGTGTGGCGCCCGTGCGCACAGGTTCCCTCGAGGCGTTTCCTCCGTTTTTGAATGCGCCATATTCGCCCGCGCGTCCTGAGTTTTTCGCTGCCTCAAAATCCTAAATTTTAACACCCCCGTTCGTATCGCCACGCTAAACGTTCGTGGTCTGGCTGACAGGCGTCGGCAAAACCAAGTTTACCGCTTGGTTGCCGATAATGAACTCGATATTGTGGCGATTCAGGAAACGAAAGTTGAGGGAGAAGGGCAAACGCAGCGTATGGCGCAAACTTTCAATGCGCACCACCATGTTTGCGTAAGTCACGCAGTTGGCGTTTCTCGGGGGTGTATGCTGTTAATTAAACAGAGTTTGGGCGTTGCAATTGAATCCGTCACGGCTTGTCTTGCAGGGCGGTTCATAGTTTGCGATTTTAAGTTTTTGTCGCGCGATTGGCGTGTTGTAGTTGTGTATGCGCCGACACGAGCGAACGAAAGGAAAGTTTTTTTTGAAAATATCCGTGCACGATTGGACACTGAACGTATAGTTGTTTTTCTAGGAGACTTTAACTGTGTATGTTCTGCGCGCGACAAGTCCAGTGATACGCCATTCTGTGACTCGAGTATCTTGGCGTTGATTGAGGCAGTATCAGACTATTGTTTAGAAGATGTCGGGGATGCGCTTCTTGGTGTAAGACAAGTGCATTTCACCCATTTCCAGGGCACAAGCCACGCCCGCTTGGATCGGGCTTATGTTTCGCTCGAGCTCTTACCTGAGTGCGATGATTATTGTGTGTCACCCGTGTCGTTTAGCGACCACTGCCTGGTTTCTTTTACCCTTGGTGGGCGCAAACCAAGAGCAAACACGTTTAATTGGAGTCTTTGAAAATGAATAGTAAGCTATTGCAGGAGGAAGAATTTACAACTGAAATAAATGAAAAAATACGGCGTTTACCAGATACGAAAACTAGCTGGTCCTCTAGGTGGGAAATTTTCAAACAAGTAAAGTTGAGTTCGATAGAAAAATCAAGTGCACAGAAGTATCGTGAGAGACAAAGAGAACAACTTCTACGTAAAAACCTCGCATCGCTTAGTAATGAAGAATCCCAGTCGCCGAGGTCGCAAACGGAAGAGATTAAAAGGGTTAAATCGCAGCTTGAAGTTATTGACCAGAATAAATACCACGGTGCCCTGGTGAGAGCAAGGGCGGAAAAGTTGCTATTGGGTGAAGCGCCCACCAAGAGAGCACTTGCATCAGAAAAGCACTACGCTTGTAGAAATCGTATAGTCGAAATCGAAAATCGCGGAGTGCTAACGACTGACCATACGCAGATAGAGGGTGCTTTTAAAGATTTTTATGAAGCCCTTTTTTCTGTTCATAAGGTCGACGCCGATAATTTCAGAGACGAATTCTTGAACTTAATGCCCAGAATAGAAGACGACATGAAGGCTATTCTTGAGATGCCAATCACCATAAATGAAATTTTGAGTGCCATTGATGATTTAACCCCAGGTAAAACGCCAGGCCCAGATGGCCTAAGCGCGTGTTTTTACAAGGCCTTTAAAGACACACTTAGCGTAGTGTTATGTGAAGTTTACGCCGAAGCGTACGAAAGAAACAGACTGCCACCATCCTTTACTCTATCTCACACAGTTCTCATTCCAAAGACTGAAGATGCCATTAAACTGAGGAATGTAACAGCGTACCGTCCAATTAGTCTCTCAAATGTCGACAATAAGATATTAATGAAGGTCCTAGCTACTCGGTTGCAATTAGTAGTGAAAGAAATAGTGGGACCACACCAAACATGCGGCATTAAGGGTCGTTCTATTACGACCAATACCCACGTAGCCCGTAGCATCCTGGAATGCTCTGACAGCCTTGAGCAAGGAGTAGCAATGGTACAAATAGACTTAGAAAAAGCGTTCGACAAGGTCTCCCACGAACTGCTATTGATGATTCTTGAGCACACAAACGTAGGAAAAATGATTACTGATGGTGTACGCATGGCGTACAGGGACTGTAGTACAAGTTTGGTGGTCAACAAGTCGGTAGGCGCTCCAGTTCAGGTCAGCCGTTCTGTGCCCCAGGGGTGCCCACTGTCCTCGCTGCTATTCTGTATGTTTATTGAAACGTTTTGTTTAAACATAATTAAAAATAAGAAAATCAGCGGGTTTTCATTACAGTCCTGCGAAGTTCGTGTGCTCGCTTATGCAGACGACATTGCTTTGTTTTTCCAAGACACGAGTAGCATCCACGAAAGTATAAGTGTTCTTAAAAGGTTCTGCCTCTACACTGGTAGTTCCGTCAATTGGGATAAGTGTATTGGTTTCTGGCACGGCAGCTGGTTGTGGAAGCCGCGTACATTCGCAGGTATCAGCTGGGTAGACACGCCAGTGAAGTACTTAGGTGTCCCCCTGGAAAACTATCGTGACAGTGATCCTTTCTGGCGCAGGCAAGCCACCGAAATCTGTGATAAAGCGGATAAGTGGGGGGGTAAGCAGTTGTCCGTGTTCGCGCGAGCGACTGTGTGTAATCTATTCTTTGTGTCAAAACTTTGGTACGTGATGCAGGTTCTGCATTGCTCGCGTGCCAATGTTCAAAGATTGCACAGGGTGTTTGCTGTCTTTATTTGGTGTTCTACTTGGGAGCGCACAAGCCGAACCAACCTGTTTAGACGAGTGCGCTGTGGGGGCCTTTCCCTGGCGCACCTTTTTCTACGCCAGGTAGTGAACCGCTTTCTTTTTTTACGTTATGTGCAAAACCCTTTTTTTGCGCACCGTGTGTCAAGTGCGCCTAGGTAGAGTTTTACCCGTATTTGTTGTTACTTCTTGTGTTCGTGACGGTGGAATTCATGGCTATCTACGTGAGGTGGTACTTTCGGCAAGAATTTTATTCTGGCGGTTTTCTTTCGAATATCTGGCTACCGTGCACAGAAAAAAGCTGTATAGAGACCTTCTTGACACCACTTTGCCGACTCCTTTGTACCGATCCCTATACAGTGCAGGGCCAGGACAAGATGTGTGTCAGCGTGTGAAAAAAATGACTGTCCCGCCTTATGTAAAGTCTTTTTTCTTTAAATTACACGTGGGAGTATTACCTGTTAAAACTTGGATGATTGAAAAAGGTTTGTTTGTTCCCTGGGGGCCTGACTGCTTGGTTTGTAAAAAGCCAGAAACAGTAGAGCATACATTCATAGACTGTTGGGACGGGGTGTTCCTGTGGGACGTTTTGCAGAGAACACTAAAAAAGGATTGCCCGTTGGATAGCCATGGAATCAGGTTCTTGGCCGTTGAAAACTACGGCGGCGTCCCGTATGATCTTTTGATGTTGCTGGCCCTGCATAGTATATGGAAAGCTCGAATGGCAGTTCGCCATAATGATGTAGATGTGAAACCGAGCAGAGAGTTGTTCTGCCAGAGTGTACGGGAGATCTTAGAAGTGTATAAAGCCCAACCATCTCCACCTGACTGGTTAAATGTGTTGGAAAGCGTGGCATGGCTTCGGCCTTTTTAACAAGCGCGCACCAGCAAGTGGCGTACTGATGTCTTTTTGCGCTTTGTAATCCTTCTTTTTGTTCTTATTGTGTATACCGAAGACAGGCAATAAAGAAAAAAAAAAAAGGCTCGTGGCCTAGTGGTTTGAGGCGCTGGAATTTCTGTTTTGAAAGTCGCAAGTTCGAATCCCCGAGGGTACATGTATTTTTTTTGTAAGTTGATTTTTTCGTATGCGGCCGATGTTTTCTGAACTGAGTTCACCATTTTTGGGCCGTAACGTTCACTGCTCCACGAGCGAGATCGCAGAGCGCGCGCATACTGACAATGACGCGCTAGCGAGTTCTCGTTGGCGTGCTGTTGCCACAAGCACCGACTGCTTGCGGGCAGTGGGCCCAGGTCTGAATCAGCACACCCTTGGCCTGGTGCGAACTAGCTTTTTACGAACAGACATGAGTGAGGCAAGCTCCGAATATGCGGGAAAAGCGCATGGCATTTGAGAGTCTGCGGTGACGCGGAGGGCGTTCATCCACTGCGTAGGCCTCGTCTAGTGATTTCTACGATTCCAAGCCGCCCTGGGAGGTTTATCTTAGACATTTGACAGCCGACAACATGGCAGAAGCGCGGTACGGCGATAACTGAGATATCGAGAATGCCCATCCAACAACGCCATCAGATGTCAAGCATGTTGTTTTACAGAACCGAAACCGAAACCGAAACTTGTTTGATTGCTAACCTTGGGCATCGTCCAATCACGGTGCCCCCCCTCCTGACGTCACAGCCTTTAGTTGGTGCGGCCGCCGCAAACCGCGCATAGTAGTTTTTCTTCTTTCGCGCTTTGTAAAATAATTACCGATTTGTCAACCGGATAAACGATGAATAGTCTGTTAATTTGAGCCAGTCTACACAGTGCAAGCAAAAACGGGAGCTTGACAAATTCACTTCAGTGTCCCTTTAAGTTTTTCTTGCGTTCTTTTTTTCCCGTTGTTTGGTTAACGGCCTAAGTGGTTACATTGCGAGTGTATTCAGCGTTTGTAGGGATATTAGTCGCTTGTGTATTTTGACGTGTCCCTACTGTAGTTTTTTTCTGTTTTAATGTGGCCGTAGTTCAGCCCCGTTGGTCGAATGTATTGTCTTGACGTTTCTTTTTTGCTTCCATTGTAGATTTGTGTGTTGGGTGCGTTTGTCGCGTTGCGTATGTAGTTAGCGCGGCTTGCCTCGTATCTTCGCGTCTACAGTTTGGCGTGGTTGAGCCAGCCTTTGTTGGGTAGTTCGCTGGCAATGGCTCCTGCCACACGGACAGAGATTGGAGAGAAGGAGGAGCCGCAGGGCTCGGCGGGAGACTCAGCGGCCGCTGCGCAGGAGGCTGCTGATCAGTTGCAGCCCGCAGATCTCGCCTCAATGATGAGGCAGATCTGACCGGGATGTTCGCGGAGATGACCCGAATGCTCGGTTCGGCGCCAGCGGCTCTCACCGCGGGTCCTGTAGTGCCAGTCTCGAAGCCGCGTTTGAATATCGAGGTTCCCTCCTATTCCGGCTACGGAGACGTGAGATCCGTTTGCGAATACCTGCAGCAACTGGATTCGTATCAGACTGCGGTAGGCGCATCGGATGATGACGTGCTGAGGCAGGTCCTGCCCGTGGCACTGGTAGGAAGCGCTGCGCGTTGGAGGCGCTGCCAACCGGCTTTCGAGTCGATGGCAGATTTTAAGGACCGCTTCCGCGCTGAATTCCTGCCACCTGATTACGAACACCGTATGAGGGACGAGCTTGCCCTTCGCACGCAGCACCCTGAGGAGAGCCTCCTCGAGTACGTGCGGGAGATACAGGAGCTCTACGAACGGGCCGACCCCGAGGCAGCCGACCCGGTCAAGGTAGCGCGCGTGTGCAGGCAATGCCACCCGCGTTTCAGACCGTACCTGCGGGGCAGGAGTTTTCGCAACTTGGAGGCCCTCGCACAAGAAGCGCGAGTAATTCAGGCAGATTTACTCGCCGAGCTTCACTACAGGTTGCCGCCGAGACCCGAGGAATCGCTCGAACCGGGTTGCGCCTGGTCGGGAGGGGGAGCGGATAACGGCCCCGCAAACTCCTCGGTCGGAAGCAACGCAGGCGACGGAAGAGAGAGGCAGGACGAAACAGCCCGCTTGTGCTGGTTTTGTCGCAAGCCTGGCCACTTTTCCCGTCAATGCCCCGAGAAAATGCGTAGCACGCAGGGAAACTCGGATCGCCGGCGGCGACGAAGGGCGGTAGCTTGTCGTCGCCGGCGGGAAGCCAGAAGGGGGGGCCAGGCAGAGGGGGTGCGAGGGACCCCCAAAGCACCCCGGCGCAGGCGCCGGCGGGCAGCTGGCCCCCTCCGCATGTAGGGCACACGGGGACCCATCCTTGGTGGCCCCGTTCATGCGAGTGCAATTGCTCGGTCGCGAACTTTTTGCACTGGTCGACACAGGCTCGACGGTGTCTCTAATAGGAGACGAAATGTTTGAGGCCTGCCGGAGAAGGAGAATCCGGGTTAGGCCCGCCGAGACACCCTTGAGCTTAGCAGCAGGGTCGGCAAAAGCAGAGGGAGCTGTGAGACTCACGCTCGCTTTTGATGGCAGAAAGCGCAGACAGCGTTTTGTTTGCTTGCCTGGTTTGTCTGTTCCAGTCATACTGGGGAGAGATTTCCTCTCGAGGGAGGGTGTTGTGCTCGACATGGGGAGTAACGGCTATCAGTACGGGCCGCAACCCCCTTTCTTTCCTTTCGCGAACGCGCCGATGCACGGTTTGCAACCGCACGGGGCAAATAAACTCTACTGTGCTGCGGAAGGCCAGGGGGAGGCGTTAGGAAAGATGAGCACTGATGTAGAAGCGATCGTCGCATCTTTTTCAGGATCCGATGATCAGCGCCGAATGTTGGCGGAAAGTTTGCTCCCCTGGGTATCGGAAGGAGGCGGCGGAAGCGCGCGCACCGAGTTGAGCAGTTTCATCGGCGGCGCGCGCCGCCCCGAGAGGGGGAGGAAAGGGCCGGACGGAGGAGCCGAGGCCGGCCGCAAAGAGAAAGAGGAGCGGCATCTCCCCGCGGCGATTCCTCGCCCCCCGAGAACAGTGGCAGAAAGTAATCTGTCGTGGGGGGAGGTAGTGAGTAAGGAAGAGCTCATTGAGGCCCAGAAAGCAGACGGTCTGTGCCAGCGGGTGCTGAAAAGGCTAGCGAGCGGCGTAGCTTGCACCGGTAACGCTGAGGGGTTTGACGCGTATCTGCTGGGCGACGATGGCTTATTACTTCGCTACTTTCCCCAACTGGACGACGAAGAGGCGGTTTCATCCCCCTTTCGAGTCGTGGTCCCGAGGAAGTTGCGGAAACGGTTCATGCGGTACTTTCATGACTCAGCGCTGGCAGGACATGGCAGCGGCAGTAAGACTTACAAGTTATGCCGTGTCGCGACCTGGCCAGGCATGAGGAGAGACGTAATGAGCTATTCCCGCGCTTGCCCTCTTTGCCAGGTAGCGAAGCCGCGCGCTGGGAAGCCTGTGGGTTTCATGAAGCCGGTGGAAAGCAGCTACCCATGGCAGATTGTAGCGTGTGACGTAATGGGACCCCTCCCAAGATCCGCGCGAGGAAACCAGTTCATCCTGGTTGTAACGGACCACTTTTCTAAGTGGGTGGAGTTGTTTCCCCTTAGAAAGCTAGCGTCGGAGCGGATCGTAGAGAAGCTGTTGGAGACATTCATTCGTTTCGGCTTCCCCTCCGACCTGATCACTGACAATGCTTCGTATTTCACAAGCAAAGTCTTTTCAGACTGTTGTCGAGCGCTGCACATTCATCACAGGAAAACGAGTCCTTATCATGCTCAGAGCAACATCACTGAGAGGGTGAACAGGAACCTGAAGTGCATGCTGGTTGCGACAACCAAGGAGCACAAGGACTGGGACACGCGTTTGCCTGAGCTGGCTTTCGCGACTAGGACTACCGTAAATAGGTCAACAGGTTTGACACCAGGTTACCTAAATTTCGGTAGAGAGATCGCTTTTCCAATGGAAAATGCACTGCTGTACGCGGCGGCGGGTAACGCCCCTTCTCTGTCGCAGTACGCGGCTAGGCTCCGGGAACGCCTTTGGGCAGCGCAACGCACGGCTCGGGAGAACCTCGACGTGGCGCGCATGGAGCAAGCCGAGCAGTATAACAAAGGCCGTCGTCACCTTGTGTACAACATCGGTGACCTAGTGCTAAGGAGAACACACCCACTCAGCAACGCTGCGCGCGGTGTCACTGCAGCGCTCGCACACAAATGGCAAGGGCCATACAGAATTACGGCGCAGACGACTCTGCTCACGTATGAGATGCAGTCGCTTGAAAGCGACGAGCTGCTGGTGGGTCCTGTTCACGTTAGCGATCTCAAGGCCTATCACGTTCGCACTGGCGATGACGAACAGGTGGTAGCGGAACCAGAAGGTGGGAGCCCCGCTACTGAGGACAGAACGGCCGGCGATAGGGTTCGCACCCATCGTTACGACCTGAGGGTGCGGTAGTGTCTACCCCCCACGGGTCCGGGTCTCACGTGGTTCTACCACGGAGCAACCCGCAGCACAGTCACCGCTTCAAGTTTCATCGCGCCACCTGTGCGGTGGTGCGAGGCGTGGTTTTGTGCCTGGCCGTTACGATGACCCGCCGCGGTGGCTCAGTGGCTAAGGCGTTGCGCTGCTGAGCGCAAGGTCGCGGGTTCGATTCCCGGCCGCGGCGGCCGCTTTTCTGATGGAGGCGAAAAGCAAAAACGCCCGTGTGTACGAGATTTCGGCGCACGTTAAAGATCCCCAGGTGGTCAAAATTAATCCGGCGCGCCTCATCGCCTGCGTTGCGTCGGCGTGTTAAACCCTACAATCAATCAATGGCCGTTACGATGCCAGCCTGGGCCTGCCGACAGTGGGCCCTTCCGGTGCGAACCGGGAGCTTCGCGCCACCGGCCTGGTGGTGCGGGGCGATACGTTCGTGCCTGGGCGTTGCGAGTCTGGCCCGGGCCTGCCGAGCAGAGGGCCTTCCCGGTGCGACCCGGGAGCTGTTGCCACGGTCCGGGGGTCCTGCCGCCCTTCGGAGATGCGAGGCGGCTCCGGTTCACCTCCTGGTCGACGGCGGAGTCGTGTCCATGGGTTGGAGGCCTGCTAAGCTCCTCGCGGAGCTGTAACCCTGGCGTGGAGGCGAAGGTGGGCGCAGAGCCTACCGCTCGTTCGGGGGCTTCGAGCCTCTACGAGCGCCCGTCAACCGGGTTTGCCCCGGGCTCATCGCGGCGCCTCCGGTTCCGGCGCCGAGCAGCGGAGATCGGGACACAGGGGCGCTGTCGAGAGAAGCCTGGCCGTTCGGTGGAATCCTGCGCCGGGCAGCCGAGAATGCGCTCCCGCGGACGCCTACATGGTGGCGATGGCGACAGAGCGGCATGCTGCCACACTTCGGCGGGTGCCAGCCCACCCACAGCCTCACAGGGCGGCCCCAGGCGCCGACCAGCGGTTCCTCGTGCACTAGGACCCCGAGGACGATCTTCAGTGATGGACCCGTATTCTGTGTTTGCGGGGGGGGGGGGGGGGGGGAGATGTGGGAGCGCCTTGGCACGACACCTTCTGGCCTAGAGGGTGTTGCCCAGAGCCCCACGCCGCGAGCTCCCTTCCCTTGCCCTCCTCGCCTGCCGTGCGGCTACCGGGCCGCAAGACTGGGAGACGTCGGCACCCGAGGTATGGCGCTGGCGGACACGGGGCAGAAGCAGATGATGATGATGGTTGGTGTTTAATGGCGCAAGGCCGACGAGGGCAAAGAGCGCCAGAGAAGTTATTTAATGAAAACAAGTGATTACCACAAAAGCTAGGTATAAAATGTGTAAACTGGACATAGTAAGATCAATAAAGATAATGGTGATGGCTGGTGTATAGGGCCAGATGTGATTACGCATGATAGGAAATGAGGTTTAAAAACTTAACATCTGACAAATATTTAAAAACGCGTTTCACAGAAACCATGGCATCGTCACCTAGAAACAGAGATGGGTGTAGGGGAATATGTTGTCTGTAGAGTTCTCTGAAGTGTTTGTGTCGTGTTGTGTCAAGTGCCTTGCATTGTATGAGTATGTGGACTACGGATAGGCCCTCCCTACACCTGCTACACAGGGGTCTTGGAGATCCCGTGAGCAGGTGCGAGTGCGTTACATGCGTATGGCCTATCCGTAACCTAGCTAAGGTAACTTCAATGTGCCTGTTGTGTGAGTCAGTAGTGTATTGTCCCAAGTGTGGTTTTATTACGTGTAGTTTGTTGTCTGTCTGTTCGCTCCAGTCTGCTTGCCAAGTTTTACGGAGTTGTCTAATGTGTGGCTTGAGGTCTGTGTAAGGTAGTGTTGCCATGTCGACTGTGTTTCGGAGTGCAGCATTGGCGGCCATTTCATCCGCCACTTCATTACCGCCAATGCCAGAGTGGCCTGGCACCCAACACACAGTCACCCCAAGGTTTGAAGAATAAGCTACCATAATCGTTCTGAAGACAAGATTAATGACATGGTTTTTTGATGACTTTCCGGATGATAATGCACGGACGACGCTCAACGAATCTGTATAAATGACGGATGTAGGAATATGATGTTCAACTATGTGACTTACAACTAGAAATATGCCATATGCCTCTGCCGTAAAAATACTTGTATTAACATTCATTGTTCTACATGCTTCAAACTTGGGCCCATGCGCAGCACAAGACACCGCAGTGGACGTTTTGGATGCATCGCTGAAAAACTCTGCAGCCCTGTATTTATTCTGCAGATGCATGAAATGCTGCAAAATCCCACTTCTTGGTGTCCTGTTCTTATTGTATTGTACGAAAGACAAGTCACATGCTACAGGACGAAGATGCCATGGTGCTACAAGATCAGTGTGAGATGATTTGAATGTGTCTAAGAGGGAGACCTCATGAATAGTCACCTCGTCCCTCACTCTCTGCGAGAAGGGAACGGAAATTGATGGGCGGTTTAAAAAGAGTTTAGTTGTGGATGTATCATTAAAAACCGGTTTAAAGGGATGGTTATTCATTGATGAGATTTTGGAGGCATATAGGAGGTCAACATAAGTTCGCTTGTACGCTAAGCACCATTTGTCACACTCTGCATAAAGACTGTGGACAGGACTGGTACGGAATGCCCCACAAGACAGGCGAAGCCCCAAGTGAAGCACTGGGTCGAGCATTTTAAGTGCTGTTTTTGTGGCTGACCCATACACAACGCTTCCGTAGTCCAACCGTGACCCCACCAACGCGGCATAAAGTCGAAGCAGGAGTTGTTTGTCTGCACCGTACGATTGGTGAGACAGGACTTTTAGAATATTCATTGTTTTTAGGCATTTTTGTTTGAGTCGTTTTATGTGGGGTATGAATGAGAGTTTCTCGTCAAACACCACACCCAAAAACTTGTGCTCTCTTTTTACTGGAATCGAGTCACCAAAGAGTTTTAAGTCGGGATCGGGCAGGATGCCCCGCCTTTTTGAGAATACAACGCAGGTACTTGTAGAAGGATTAAGTTTAAACCCATTTTCATCTGCCCAGCGAGAAAGTTTATTGACCCCAAGCTGGACCTGACGTTCACAAATGGATATGTTACATGATTTGAAAGATATTTGAACGTGATCTACATACATCAAGCAGGATATGGTTGGCGGCAGTGCCTTTCGGAGAGAGTTCATCTTAACTATAAACAAGGTGCAGCTCAATACGCCACCTTGAGGCACGCCATTCTCCTGCACGTGAACGTTTGAACGTGCCGAACCGACCCTGACACGAAATCTTCGTTCGGACAGGTAACTTGAAAGAGTATTAAGCATGTTACCTGTTACACCATAGGATTTTAGGTCTGCAAGAATGCCATAACGCCATGCCGTATCATAAGCTTTCTCGATATCAAAAAATATGGTCATGCAGTACTGTCTGTGTATAAAGGCATCCTTAATGTAAGATTCCAGTGCAACTAATTGATCATTTGTGGATCGCCCTGCCCGGAAGCCTGCCTGGCAGCTCTCGAGAAGACCGTTGTACTCAAGGAAGTACACGAGCCTACGGTTTATCATCTTCTCGAGGAGCTTGCACAGGCAGCTTGTCAAAGCAATGGGCCGGTAACTAGAAGGAGAGGAAGAGTCCTTCCCTTCTTTTAGGAAAGTCACTACTATGGCCTCCCTCCAAGAGCGAGGAATGTGCCCCGAAAGCCAAATCTTGTTATATAGGTGGAGGAGTGTTAGAAGAGTGTCTGAGTGTAGGTGCTGTATCATTGTATATGTGATGTTGTCTGGGCCTGGAGCTGAGGGTTTACAAGTGCTCAGAGCGGTCCTCAGCTCATGAAGTGAAAACTCCGAGTTATAAGAGGAGGTTGACTTGTCATTATCACGTAAAGACTTCTTTTCGGCCAATTGTTTGTGTTTCATGAAAGTGCTAGTGTAGTGTGCTGAACTGGACACGTGTTAAAAGTGTTGTGCGAGTGTGTTAGCCTGGTCTTCCAGTTTGTCCCCTGTTGTACTGACCAGGGGCAGGCTGTGTGTCTGTTGTCCTTTTAGTTTGCGTATTCGTGTCCAGACTTTGCGAGAGTCAGTGTAAGAGTTTATGGATGTTACGAATGAGCGCCAACTTTCTCGTTTTGCCTCACGGCGCACACGTTTTCCCATCGCCTTAGCCCTTTTGAACAATAAAAGGTTTCCCGACGTGGGGTACCTGCGCAGGATACCCCACGCCTTGTTCTGAGCCTCTCGCGCCCGCCTACAGTCCTCATTCCACCACGGCCTCCGCTGGTTGCGCGGGGCACCAGAGGCGTGGGGAATGGACTTTTCGGCGGCGTCGAGGATGTGCGCCGTGAGGAGTTCGGTAGCTTCTTCGACGTGTAGGTGTCCTGTGGATGTGTGGTGTAGTTTGTGTGTCTCTGTAAATGTATTCCAGTTAGCTCGTGCTTCATTGAACCTATTATGGGAAGATAGACTGCATGGGCCTTTACCTATGTATGTGAGTGAGGTGGGGAAGGGGTCACTGCCATATGGGTCAGTGCCCACACCCCACTCGAGAAAAGGAAAGAGAACTGCGGAGCCAATCGCCAAGTCAAGACATGAGTATGTGTTGTGTCCTATGTTATGGTATGTAGGCTGTTTATTATTGAAAAGGCATGCTCCTGAAGATGTAAGGAATTTCTCTATAAGGCGACCTCGAGCATCCGTGCGAGAAGAGCCCCAAAGAGTGTTGTGAGCATTAAGGTCGCCTGTAAGGATATATGGTTCGGGAAGCTGGTCAACCAGCGCCTCGAAGTCGGAGCTCGTAAGTGCAACATCAGGAGGAATGTATATGGAGCATACCGTTATCAACCTATTAAATATTATTAAGCGTATTGCTACAGCCTCAAGGACGGTGTTCAAGGTGACAGGGTGGCATGCTAAGGATTTGCGGGTGATTATGGCAACACCGCCAGAAGAGTGTGTGCAGCCATCCCTGTCTTTCCTGTATACGCCTCGAGCGCGGCCTGTAGGGGCGCCACTGAAATCCCCCTAGCGGCCCGTTTCGAAAGCAGCCGCGGGTGTCCGCGCCCCGCTCCCCAGTGCCGCTGCTGCTTTTGCGGCACGTTCACGACTTAGATTTACCGTTTGCGGGCGTTTGAAATCCATGTTTATGTGGAGCAGTCACTCTGTTCGCAAATGGGGTGTGTTTACGAGAGTTTAAATGTTTCTGACGCGATCTTAGTGTGGTATATTCAGTCTGTATAAGCGCCAGGGTTGTGCCACAGGCCAGCGTCGCGGAACCGGCGTATGATGGAGCCGATTGTAGTTACACTGACCTGAATTTACTAGCCGTGTATCCGTAACCACAGATTCCTCAGATGTTCATGCTACGGCTATATACTACGATTTAAATCGGTTTTGTGCGCTTACATAATCAGCGGAGCACTCATACCTGACAGCACGCCAGTTACGTTTGCCAATATTATACCTCAGATATTGATCACCACCATTTACAAGCATGGAGGAAAGAAAAGTTTAGGAGGGAGCGTCACGTGAGAATCGTGAAGCCTAGTCATAAAAAATTAAAAAGAAAGACTGATGGGAGGTGTTCCATTCACGTGACAGGCAAGCGGTAGTTCTTTGCGCCTCATGTGGCCCTTCGCCGACGCTGCGTGCGTGCGTCTATCCGTTTGGTTGCCGGGACGTCCGCGTATTCGAGTTTCGGCGACGAGTCGTTGCGCGCAGCTCTGCCTGCAACCCGAACCGCGCAGCGGCCTGATCGTGCGGGCAAAGTGGTCGGACGGGAGAGGCAGAAAACATCTTTGTTTACTGAGCTTTCGGACCCGTCGAAGTTCACGCCGCAGTCGGAGAGTTGTGTGCCGCCGCCGCGTGCAGAAGTGGAGATGATCTTTTCAACTTTGCCGCTCAGGCAAAGTTGAAAAGATCAACCATTTCAACCCTTTATTGCCAAGGCGCAGTCAGTCCACAATTCAGCAAGGTCCCTCCCAGGCGTAATCTAGCATTCTTTTTTTTTTTTTTTTTTTTTCATATAGCACCGATCGAGCGGTCCTCAGAGGACAAACAGCCGGCGTACTGCTTGCGACGCGAGGCGGTCACACCCAACATAAGGGTTCTGAACCCTTTGTTTTCCAGTGCACTGAAGTAGATAAAAATGTACCACCACGCCGCCGGAGCACCGAAAAGGCGAACGTATGCAAACGCGCGCGCGAGCGAAACCAAAGCTAATCTCACCACCTCCCCGCCGACACGACACTCGTTACGCGCGATAACTCAGCAGAATGCCAAACGCAAACGTCACAGCACACATGGCAAACACCGCGCAGCTGTAGGCCGCTCCATGCTTGTGAATGTTTACGGCGGCGCGTTCGAGCGATCCAACGTCAGAAGTGAAATTCGGCTTGCAGCTCGTGTGGGTGCTTCTTAAAGGGGTCCTGAAATACCTACCGCCGATGAATGGATGTACATGCACCCAAATAGAGCAATGTATTTGCAATCTCCTCCCGCAAGAATTTTGTTAAAGCGATGAGTATTAGCTGAGAAATCGTAAATCAAAAACCGCGCATTATCGTCGCTCCGAGTTTCCTCCTCCTTTCGACTTACTCTCCGCTGTTGACGGCGCGCGAGCCGTGCCTCCCATGATGCTGCGCTCCGCAGCGGTGACGTACTACCGCTATTGTGCTGCTCAGACTGTTGTCTGCTACGGGAAAGCTTTGTTGACACCATGAATCCCGCACGCACTCCGCTCAAGGCTGGAAAAGCGAACGAAAAATCTGGCCGCATGTATGCGGCGGCCTGGCCTTGCCCTTTCGCGGTGTACGTTGCTGGCAGCACATGACTTTTTATCGGCGGCGAACTCGCAGCCGCACGGGGAGGGTCGTGCGCTCGTTCCCTTGATGCACCGCGCCCTGTTTATCCAAAAAGCGCCGTATCAGATGTGGCCCCGCTGGTGCCGGGTCTTATTTTGCGGCGGTGGTAATTCCTGCCGGCGGCATGTGAAAAAGACATTTTGAACCGATACAGAACCCGTGCGCAAAACGCTTCAATCATGTGACCAGTTCAGCTTGGGGCGACGCGTGGTGGAGAGCGGCAACGTTGGCAAAACATTCTCCGCCGCGGCTCTGAGCTTTCTAGCGCTGGAGCGAGCGCCATTTCTTTGACAATCTCAAACATCGGTTGCCTTGGCAACAAGGCACAAACCGCTCCAGAAGTCAGTTACGGTTCCGTGATCCCGGTTCAGCTTGGGGCCCCACCTCGCGACATGTGGGCACTGCAGGCGTACCACCCGCTCCGATTGGGAAGTGCGAGATGCGTTTGGCATTACAGGAGGCGATGGTGTGTGTGTTGTGGACGCCTTTGTTTCGCGATGAAATGCTACGTTGTGCTTCTGCGGGTGGATAGTTCTTCCCATGGTCTGGATAATCTTTCTCGAGCGACGTACGACTCAACCTCGCATGGGGTATGTGCAGTGTGCGTGGCTAAAAGCCATCGGCTTGTGCGCCAGAGTTAAGTGACTTGCTGTTCGTCCCCGCAAACCGCGCGCGAGGTGAGTACCGAATTTACGACGGGCAGGAGGCAACCCATCCTCTGTCAATCGTGGTTCAGACTTTCAACGCATGTTGTGACATTGTATTCGTTAGAAACGCATCTCTGGATTGTTTTGAAGCTGAATAAAATGTATGCGTCAAACCCGGGCATTCGGCTCAGGGCGTTCTCTGCGATTGCACGAAAGAAGTGCCACGGGGCTTGAACGCTTTCTTTATGGAACGTACTCAGGTAAGAGAATATCCATGTCGTGTTATGGCCGTGTTGCATTCAATACAAACGGTTAAGCGTTTGTTTTACACTTGTTTCGTTTGTCGTAAAATGCCCAAGCACTCCGGCACTCCGCTGGCAGATCAGCCGGCGAGCCGACGCTGAGCAGACGACTCATCTCTTTGCCGGAAGTGCGTGAAAAAGCCGCCCAATAGCAGGATGTCTAGCTCATGACGAACATCTGGGAATCGATGATGTAGACATGTGAAGATGGCGGCGTCCAAAAACACGAAGGAAAGGGTGAGAAAAAAACGACAAACTTTGCAACAAAAGTGTGAGCTTTCCGCTGCGCGTAAAAGAGTAATACTTGGCACAGAGGACGTTGACGACCCAATCTAACGGTTGCGCTAGTTCATTTAGTGTGCTCAAAATGCCTTTCAGGGCCCCTTTAAGAATGCGATCGAAGTCTCGCCTTGCTTTGAACAGCAACAGCGGCAGTACTTCCACGATACGAAGCTTGGAGCGCAACGCTGGCGAACAATCTTGTACGGCGCCTTCCGCGACGGCGCTCGCCTCCATCTCCAAGTCCACCGGCAGCCAGCCGGCCAGCCGGAGCCACTAAATGCTACCGTGGGCATGGAGGAAAGAAAAGGTTATTCTTTCCTCCATGACCGTGGGCCTGAGCGTGGTGGATTTTCCATAATGCATTGCGCGGGAGGAGCCCGAGGAGAGGAGAAAGCGGCGTCAGAGGAGGTTGGCTTGCCGAAGCTGGGCCGCCTGACGTAATGCTCCCTCCTAACTTTTTTCTTCCTCCATGTTTACAAGCCAGTCTGTGTTAATTTCGGGAATATTCAACAAAAGTACGATGGACAATGCATAATTATACTCGGGGATCAGCACACGACAGAGTCGTCTTGTCGTGAGGTGAGCGCCCGCAAACATTCATCTGCTACATGTATCCCCTGCGAGCAGCGCAGAGAAGGGCTTAGAATATAATCCGCGTCCGCGACTAAATGCTTCTTTTAAATATCGTCATATGGCACAGGGAGCCTGCAGAATAAAGCAGAAACTGAAATCAGAGGGCCTTACCACATACCACATTCTTCCAACGACACCTTTCATCGCCTAATTGTTGAACAGCATATACCCTGTATACTTCCAAAAATGCGTCCGCCGTACGGTCAGCTCTTCGTTAAATAGAAAAACAAAAGGAAAGTGAACGCGAGATTTGTGTGAGTGATTACTAAAACGTTCATTGCTTGATTCCGCTCCGCATTTGTACACAGCGTCCCCAACCCCTCCCCCCACCGATGTCTCGCGAAATAGCAGTGCATTTCGCGTATAGTTGGTCTAGTGAACCCTACCTGACTTAGGTTTCGACGAACCTATTTAGCATGTCAGAAGCTGCACTGTTTTTTTTTTCATTTCTGTTAGAGCTATTATGTTTCTTAATTCCGCACTTGCACATCATTTTTCCCCGTGGTTTTACTAACTTGCCTTGGTTCTTGCTATATGGCGTTTGTTGGCACATATTTAATGACGCACAGGCTTGGAATTTACTTAACATTTTAGCATGGTTTATATTCTTATAACAGGCATTAGTTATTGTCCGGGATTGGGTAATCACATCCCCGAAACACATTTTTCTGCGACGTATATATTCGAAACGAAGCCGCGTTCGCTGTCCATGCTGCAAAATGAATCCAACCTCTCATTGTGCCAGTATCAGGCCTAAACGAGGCGACAGTAGAATTCATTTGTGCCTGATGTTTTGGAGGTGACATGGGTGATATGCTGCTGCCGTCGCCGACGCCCAGAAGAGCGGCGACGAAGCGCGCAGAACCGCGTCCCCGGGTAGCTGTTGCAGGAGATCGCGTACTATACGAAGACGCAGCTGCTTTTTAAGTGACCTAAACGTACTCTTTGCCTATAGACGTCACCATAAAAAGTTTTTTTTAGGGCGCGAAAGGCGAAAAGAAGCGAAACAGAACCAAAACACTGCACGAGCCCCTATTAGCCACGCAGAGCTAATCCCGTCAACGCCGCGGAGAAGCGGCGGCAGGCAGCGCAGCGATCGCGAAGCTCGAGGCGTATACCATGTAACTATTCAAGAAATTTGTGTGTTTGGAATTCAGATGTGTTTCCTGGACACACATTATACTTGGCTGATTGGCATGCAGAATCTCATAAACGTCGTCAAGATTATTCAGAAGGCCTCTGCAGTTCCATTGAACAATATTTTCTCTTCCCATTATTATGTGTTCAGAGCTACTGGAGTGTGACTATTTATGTAGGGTCTTTCGGGGCTTGGACTCTTGGAAGGGGTTTTCTGGCCTTCTCTACTGACCTGGACGTCGCAGCCCGTTCCTTCCGCTGCGATGAAAGCCGGAAGGGCTCGACGTCCATGTCGTCATCTGAAGGCAAGGGGGTGCCCAGCGGACTGGGCCCCCTTGACGTGGTACCCTTTCGGGTGTTCTTTGCCTGTGCTGCCAGTGCCGAAGGCGTGGGGAGCACCACAGATGGCACAGGCAGTGAGGCGGGGGAGGGGGTCGCTGCGACTGCCTCCGTCTCCATCTCGTCCGGGCCCTCGCGTGTGCTTCGGGCCGGTAGAGAGGGGGAAACGGTGGGTGCAGCAGCATCCCCACCGGACGTGGATGCCACCACAGCCGCTGCTGGCTCAGCGAGCGGTGCGAAGGCGGGTTGGGCTGCCAGAGGCAACCCAGGGGGGGGGCGGGGGCGGGACCAAGTCCGACTCGCGGTACTGGGTCCCCGCCGAAACCAGACGCCGCTCCGCCCCCCGGCGAGCTGCGTCGGCGTACCTCCCCAGAGGGAAAGAGGCGAACCTCTTCCGCGCCTCTGGGAAAGTGATGTTTTCAGTGACCTTGATGTTAATGATTTTCTTTTCTAATTGAAACTTTTCGCATTTTCTGGAGTAGGCCGCATGTGGACCCTGGCAGTTTACACAAAGAAGTTGTTGCACGTTGCAGTTTTCGGCCGGGTGATCGTGCTGGGCGCATTTTGCGCAGGTAAGTCGGCCGCGACAGGTGTTTGTGCCGTGCCCGAACCGTTGGCACTTGAAGCAGCGCCGTGGGTTCGGGATGTAAGGCCGGACTGAACAACGAATGTAACCTGCGTTGATGAATTCAGGAAGGATCGCCTTGTCGAAGGTTAGGATGAGGTGCTTTGTCGGTATTTGTTTATCGTCTCTGCGGATGGTTATGCGCCTGACCGCTGTTACGCCCTGACTACGAAGGCCCTCCAGCAGGTCAGCTTCAGATTCATTGATTAGGTCATATTCGGAAATCACGCCCTGGGAGCTGTTTAGGCTGCGGTGGGGCGTGACTCGGATGGCCAGATCGGCGATGCGGGTTTGTGCAAGTAGTTTATCAGCCTGATCCTGGCTACTGACTTCAACAAGGATTTCACCGGTTCTTTGTTTTTTGGCTTTATATGATTCGCCGATGACACCTTCAAGAAATTTGGAGACGAGAAATACTGACTTTGAAGCAAGAGGGTTCAACTGGTCAACTGATTCTATTACTAAGAAGCGAGGGTAGTTGTTCGGTTTCGAAATACTCAAGTTGGGAAGTGGTGGGAACGAAGCTTCGGTGCGGCCCCTTTTCGGGGGCCGATCACGTTTGGGGGGGGGGGGTTGGAAAATGCCATATGATACATTGGAAAGCAGGGAGACGGGGGTACTTTCTTCTTTGACCTTACCCTGGTAGCCAAAGAGGTCCCGGAGCTCCCTGCCTGGTGAACAGACAGGGAGCCCATCCGCCGGAGCTTGACCTGGGCTCCGACGGCCACCGTTCGTGGTTTCTAACCCTCCACCTATAAACACATCGCCACGGTTGGATCCAGCTTATGTTTGGGGGCTCGGGGTCTGCGGTATCGCCAGTACCGTCACCAAGATTGCTGAAGGTGCCCCGTGCGGGGGGGGCAGAAGCAGCGATGGGGAGGAGCGGGCGGTGAAGAAGAACCGCGCGCGGGGACTCGGACTCGGGACGAGCAGAGTGTTGTGGTGATGGTGTGCGTGTGTATGCCCGGACGGGCGACAGCGTGGAGGATGTAAGTAAAGAGTTCTTTCACGCAACCGCAGTGTGCCTCATTCCTTGGCATGCGTAGAGAGCAGGCCCACAAGCCCCACCCAAATTGGCTTTAGACCAGGGAATTCTATTTGGAAGGCTTATGTTGACATTGAGAACCGCGTTAAACTAGCCCGTATCCTAAAACACATAGGCGCACTTCTTGCTCTAGATATAACAAAGGCCTACGACAGCGTAGTCATCATCATCATCATCACCACCAACACCACCACCAGCAGCAGCCTATCTACGCCCACTGCGGGGCATAGGCCTCTCCCTTTAATTTCCAATTACCCTGCCCTGTGCTAACTGCGACCAATTTATTCCTGCAAACTTCTTAATCTCATCTGCCCATCTGCCCATCTAACTTTCTGCCGCCCCCTGCCACGCTTGACTTCTCTAGGGATCCACTCTGTTACCCTTAATGACCAACGGTTATCTTGCCTTCGCATTACATGCCCGGCCCATGTCCATTTCGTCCTCTTAATTTCTACTAATATGTCCTTAACACGCGTTTGTTCCCTGACGCACTCCGCTCTCTTCTTGTCTCAACGTTACACCTATCATCTTCCGTTCAATTGCTCGCTGAGTCGTCCTCAATTTAAGTAGAACCCGCTTAGTGAGCCGAGAGTGTTGCCGACAGCTTAGAGTATAGTACCTTAATGTCACATCTAGAGAGTAGGGAAATTTCAGTATACATTCAGTCCTAGATTGGTGCCTTTTAAACTGGAAGCACACTGTTTTGTTCCAAAGCTGGCATATCATCTTCGCAATATCAGCGATTTCGTGGTGTTCCTCAGTGGTCAGTCCTTTCTCCGGTTCTTATTAATATTCTTCTCAGATCAAAACAATCCAATTATGTATGGTATATCAACTTACGCTTATGTTGATAATATTGCTTTTTACTCATCGGGGAGAGATATTTATAACTTGAGTCAATGATTACAAAGCTTTCTGGTCGCCCTAGATAATTCGCTTAACATGCTATATTTATCGCTTAATATTAAAATGTGCTTTTTTTAGTTTTTCCGGTTACCATCCCCATACCATTATACCCATTGTACCGACGTACAGCAACCCATCCCCCAATTTACAGAAATTAAATATTTTGTGGTTGTTTATGATTACAAGCTTCCATGGTGCCCTCATAATAAACATGTTGCTGCTAACGGAGAACGAGATACAGGCGTGCTCCGCAAGCTATGTAACCACAAATTCGGGTTGCGTACAGACAAACTGTTCATGATATAATGGAGTTATGTTCGCCCGGTATAAGAGTTTGGCTGCGTCCTATTTTCTGGTTGTGCGGGGCATAAATTACATACCTTATTTCTAGTTAAGAGAATGTCTTTGCGATTATGCTTGGGATTACCAAAATATGCCGCTAACCCCATGTTACACATTCACGCACAGTTTCCTCCAATGAAGTAGAGATTTCAATTATTTACCGTATTAACCTTTATCAAATTGTTTGAGTCCCCACTACGCGACGCACAGTTCATTTTCCGTCAGAGGCCTGATCTTTTTCAAGGCATTAAGTGGCCGCGGTTCCAGAGCCCCCAGATGGATCTAGTACAGTCATGGCTTCAGCCACTTCACTCAGGCCTTTTTCAACTTCCCCCTCCTTGTTTTAGTTTGTCATTTGTGGAAATAAGTTTTGATATATTGTTACCGAGAGGAACACGTGAAAATGAAGGTGTATTTCGCAGACGTATGTACAGGGAAGCGAGAACCGTGTTGGGCATAGCACGAACCTCTTCTTCTACTCAGCTGAGCCCCAGCACATGTCCGCAATGCTTGGGGCTATGTACTACAATCCCGTTGTTTGGCTGCTGACACACTGTAACAATGTCTTCCCCCCAAATGCAAAGATGTTGCCGGCTCGAATCCTCAATAGAATGCTGGAGGATCATTTGTCAACCCTTCATTCCCATATCGTCATTGCTACCGAAAGTGATGAGAAGGCTGGAGTCGTAATATTCTCTTAGTCCCTCAATTGGTTCTTTTCAATTACGTTACCGGATTTCACCCCTATTTTCCAGGCGGAATTATTGGCCACGATTTTGGCTCTCCAAAAACTTCAGCATACATTTTCGCATGTTGTCATTCTTTCTGACTCGCTCTCTGTGTGTTCCGCATTAACATTCAAAGCAGATTCTTCAGTTATCGTCACATTCCGGTCATTTGTTCCTCATCAGCTTTGTAAGGTTAGGCTAGTGTGGGTTCTAGGACATGCAGGAACCTCATACAATGAAGCGGCTGAACAATGAGCCAGTATATCTCTTGGCGGCCCTGTGGTCGTGCAATGTCCAAATGATCGCTTTCCATTGGGGACGAGATTTAGACCACTGCTTTTAGACGAGATTTAGACAACTGCTCCAGACGTATCGGCAAGACGTCCTTCTCTCTTCTAGAGATTATAGCCACCTTCGTCATGCATGGAAGCTGATGCTTTGTGAATCAAGGCTATGCGAGGTAGCAATCACTAAACTTCGACGCAAAACTCCCCCATTTAATTTTGATCTTTATAAAACCGGTCTGGCTCCATCTCCGCAATGTCCTTTCTGCGAGAACTGTAAAAAAGAGAAAATTTCCTTTTTATTCAGCTAGATGGTTCAGCTGAAAACGCCATTGTAAATGAGATACTGCTCAACTCGTGGTTTGGAACGAAAAGCTGGGCAAGTTGATGGAGATTTTATATTTCGTGAAAAAGCGCGAAAAAAACCCCGACAAGAAAATTCAGGGAAGCTTGGGCTCACGCGCAAGACTTGAACGGCGAAGCTGTTGTGGGTGATCATTGATGGACACGGAGTTTGGTCAGTAATTTGTGGTGTCGTGGTTGACGTCGGCGACAAGGCATTCCAATGGCTTCAAGCCTAGTAAGGCCAAAGTGAGCTCGTCGTTTTAATCGACGTTTCTCTGCGCCCCTCTGCAAGCGCCACTTATCCTTAAGCGCTGCCTCTTCCTCGGCCGTGCGAACTATCCGCCGTGTGGAGGCAATGATCCCCTACAAAAGCTTCGACATACAAGTCGCGGCTCTTGTACGGTGCAGAGCGCATGCACACGACGGCACGAGGGCAACGAACGAGGGGCGTACACTGTAACGCGTCTTTCTCGTTCCGAGCAAGTGTTGCCACGATACGGCGAACGATGGAGTTTTTTTAATTAGCGTGGTGCCATATCAAAGTCATCTTTATAAAATTAGGCTAGATTTTGAGGAAAACGTAGCCGGCACTCTGCACTCCCAGGAACTCGCACCGATGGTGTAGTCATCCCACTTTCCCGCAGGAACATGCCCGACCTCAAAATCCCCCTCGATAATACGTACAATGCCCATATATCTCCTTGCACCCTGTTGCGACCGGGCGGGGGCACCCGATCCGAGCTCCGTGGCCTCCGACATACGAGTGGTAGCGTGTATGATGCGAGCGGCCAGCCGCTGTTGCAGCCGTGAAGAAGTCCAGAAGCCGTAGGCTAACGTAACTGTTTACTTCATAGCGAGAGGTGAGCCGAAGCCAAAGAACAATGCCCCGACGGGCGAGGTTACAATACAGGACTCGAACAGAGCGACAACATCGATTCGCTGCTCTAACAGGAATGAGTTACAACGCTTGGGAGCTCTATTTATACCCAAAAGCGATAACGGTCAAACGCAACACGTGGGAACACGCACTACACTCTTTCCAGAGTTCGTAAGCTGTTCATAGCCTCGGGCACGTTGAGTCCGAGAGAGGGGAGAGAGGAGGACTCCGTTGCGATCACCGGAGCCTGCCTCTGTGTCCTTGAAGAGCGTGGAGACGAGCCGTGCAGGCAGCCGCCGAAGTTCAGCCGCCGCAGGCAGCCGCCGAATGCGCAGAGAGCGAAGCGTCTGACGAGGCTTTGTCGCAACTTGTTGCCGACATGATTGCGCCTGTTTTCGAAGGAGCACGAGTGGCCTCGCCGCACAGCCGAGGAGTGATGCGGGGAAGTACTGCGGCGCTGGCCCATTCGTAACAACCCTTACCCGACTCGTCTATTTTCATCCACCCTCCTCCCTAACCAACCAGCAAGCCATCAACTACACTTGCCTTCAGACCGGTACCTTCTACAATCGCGTAATCCTCCACCAGATCGCACCCACTATCTACCCCCCTCAATGCCAAACCTGCGACACCCCATTCACCACATTCCACCTCGTATACTCCTGTCCGCACTCCCCCCCCCCCCCCCCCCCTCCCCGCCCGGAGCAATCGGAGACTCACCGACTCACCTGATCAGCCCGGGCCCGCCCACCAAGGGATCTTGGTTTCTGGAGCTATGGAATTGGTCCGGTTGACGTTTCCTGTCGTCGTCGTAATCGCCGTCTCATGTAGTCACAGTGCTAAAACACCGGGGCACTCGTTTATTCCTCGCGCTAGAACGGTTCATGACGCGTACTAAAAAACCAACGGGACACTCATTTAAGCCTCGCGCTGAAACGCTTCGTAACCCGTGTTAAAAAAACACCGGTACACTCGTTTACGCCTCGCGCTAGAACGCTTCGTGCTTCAAAGACACGAGACTTTTACAACAAAGCTGTATACCTCCACACCCCAATGGTTTCTTCTCCGTTGTTGTTGTTGTTGTTGTTGTTGTTGTTGATGATGATGATGATGATGATTGTGGTGGTGGTGGTGGTGGTGGTGGTGGCGGTAGTGGTGAGTTCTTTCAAATAAGGCAAAGTAGAGCTTTGTTTTCGTGTCCCTTTTAACGTCCCTGGCCAAGCGTGGAAGGAGACGCCGCAGCGAAATAGCGCCGACCACTGCATGCTTTACTGGGCTTGGTACCACGACAACCAAGAGGGAATGCCGCCTGCATTCTTATAACAAAACAATCTACAACAAACTTCCACGTAAACCACACACACACATTAGCGCGTTCCATCCACGTGTGAAAAACAGATTTTTTTTGTTCAAGAGACAACACCACCAATTTAATACACTAGCGGAATTCAGCGAACTCGAACGTGAGTTATCTTTCTAATACAACTCCTGTCCATTCGAAAAAATATCATGAACCGAATTTTGAATTAACGCACAAAATTCTGCCTCAGCACATCTCTCCTACTATTCCCGTTGTTGGGCGTTTTAGAAACCTATTTATGCAGTCCCCCTTTGCTGCATTTTTTCTTTGTCGTTGCCTATCGCCCCCCTCGATTGTATAAAGACGGTGTCCTTTCTCACAAAAAAACTAATGGTTTACGTTGTCAGTGTAAGTGCGGGCCTCTTTCTTCCTGTGTCCCGTCTACAGCGCTATTGTTTTGGTTCTTACGATTATGTACCAACCAGCCAAAATTTCAACACCTTTGAGGGGCTGCAAAAGGGCACATGTAGAATTTGAACCTTTGAGCGGTGCGCAGTAGAGCAATTTCGTGCCCTCGAGGCCCCTCCACAGTCCCAGGGAGGGAAGGAAAAGGTCGATGCTGCCAGCGTCCTGCAGGCTGCCGAGAGTGCGACATTGTTTTTGCCTAGTCTTTCGCCCTGCTTGATTGAGCAGTAGCAACATACCACTGCAATATTCGTTTCACGATGTTGGGAAACGAAGAGAGCGTTGGTACCATTTGAGTCACCTGAAGGGGAAAGTGCTCGAGAGATTGCGAAGTTGATGGTGCGTGAAGGATAGAAGCCCGTGATTAAACTGACCATCCGTTAGCATAAACGGGGTGGTCGAACCGTTATGTCGTGAACCCGAAACCGATATTTTGTTTTCGGTTCAGTTCCGGATCGGGTTCAGCGCGCTCAAAAAACAATGGTTCGGGTTCGGGTTCAGTTCCGTGAAAAATACCGGTTAGATTCCGGTTTTCGCTTCGGTTCGCTCCCGGTTCGACACCCTGCTCAAAATACCTCACAACACACCCGAAGAGTTATATTTCCAATACAACTCATAGTGGTGAAACAGCGCGCAAAAAACCAGGACAGAAAGAAGAGGACAACAACACGAGCGCTCTTGTTGTTGTCCTCTTCTTTCTGTCCTGGTTTTTTGCGCGCTGTTTCACCACCATGAATCTGTACCAACTGGCCCAGTTCGCGACACTTTTAACTTTTTTTCCAACACAACGACTCTTTATTTGCTCAGCCCAATTAGCACAGCCGCTCCATCGCAATAACAAAACTGTTACAGAAGACCTACCGCAACACGTTTCACTCTAGGCTAGACTACGTTCAGTACGAACCTCACAAAATTGAGACATCACCAGTTGTGTAGGCGTAAAAAAAGCGAATAGCCATTCCAATCTCTTTGTCAAGGTGTAATGTCCAGCACACCGATATATTAACGCCACAAGCCATCGTCGACTCCCAATTTCTTGAGCCGAGATAGAACAATGCAACGAAGCGTAAGGATGTATGCGGTGTACAGACAAGAGCCTGAGAATTAGGCATACGGGCACACTTATTTCCAGCACACACAACGCTTATATCGAAAACTGCGGGCGTACCAACTTTCTTGGTAGAATTTGGTCAGTGAAGCCTGTGATAGCCCTCCATGACTTAGATGTGTGGGTGTACAAATCAGACATGAAGTGGTTTGTCTTCCCAGTTCGTGTTACAAGAATTCCGACTAGAGGATGCCTATTCCTAGCGCACTTCAGGGAGCCTGCACTAATTCCGGGCCAACACTCCGCAATTGTGATGCATAAATGGCTACAAGCCAGGGCTGTTTTTGCGTCGGTGACATCTATGCGGACGCCTAAAAAAAGAATGGTTTACTCAGTTCATGAGAGAAGTGTTTGGACTAGAGGAGGCTGGTATTTCTACCATGGTCCGCAGAGCCTTTGTTATGTTTCGGCCTATTTCCTACAAGTGTACGTTGTGTAAGCCGGTATAAGCCTTGTGCACTCGTTCTTATCGTCTGCGACTGCAGTGTGCACGTCCCCAAATCAGACAAGTTATTAGTCATCTAGTCTGTGATGGAAGAGTTTGGGCAACATATGCGTGGGGCTTTTATTATGTCATGGGTTATCCTCCACAAGCGTATGTCGCGTCATTCGGTATGGGCGAGAGACTCTCCTCCAAACAAGATAGAGCAGAAAAGTTTGGCGTAACGACATCCACTCCCCAGATGCAATATTCAGTTCCAAGATAGCTTCAAGCCCGGAACTTCCGGCGCAATGAAAAACGCCAATAAAACGTGTTTATAGGCCGTAGCTCGCAACCAAAGCAACCTAAACCATAACAAGTCACTTTTATTTGCAGAAATATAGCGCAGAATTAGGTTTGTAAAACCTTCTGCGAAACAAAAACGAGTCTTGGCGTTACGTGGGCTCGAACCCGGGGCGTTCTTCCTAGAACCCAAGATGCTGCCGAGGTAGAACAGCGGAGCTGTTTTCGAAGTTGAATAAAGGAACAGGAGCAGTACGTGTTCCAAGCGAGGCAGTAGGTGGCGCAGTGTGCGCACACGAAACGCCCAGCTTGTACCCGCAAGGGAAACGAATCACTCGTAGGTACAAGACGGGCACTTTCGGCGCGATAAGGAGCGCTTATTAAACGAAGTCGGAGGCTGCGCCCAGCACATAAACTGACCGAAGAGATACCAAAGTACTATCAGTAACAAAAAGAACGCGTGGAGTTGTTGTTAGGAAACTTTGTTAAAATACTAAAGCAAAATAATTCGCCCAGCTTGCACTAGTGGTGTAAGAATGGAGAAACAGCAGAGCTGGGGTTTGACCTATAGCTTCTCCACACAGTGGCAGAGGATCCCACGAAAGAGGGAGAAGCCGGATCCCAGCAGTCCAAAGCCGTTTTGGACGTCAGTGTAAGCCAAAGACCTACAAAATATGTACAGTGTTTTATTCTGTGCCAATCGTCATCCCCTCTTTCGTCTTCGTCTTCCGAAGGCACAGCCGCCGCTTAAAGCAAATCCTCTTCTAGCGCCCTTCGCCTCGCCAGACCTCCACTTCTTCGCCAGCTGCTCCAGTGGCCGTCTCCATGTGTGGTTTGTGATGGGGTAGCTTGACAGATTAATCCTACTCGTCTTCAGCACGGCGGGCCCGTGGCGGCAGTCGCTAAACGACGACGACGACGAAGGCGGGAGCTCCTCGTGTGGCGTCAGCCCACGCCAAGCCTGGACCACGAAGCACGGGCGCTGCGAGGCACGGGCTCATGTGCGTTCGGTGTTTATTTTATTTCTTGCTAAAGCCACCGCGCGGAGGTCGTGCCCGGCGGCTAGCGGCGGGGACGCCGGGCATGCTGACGTGCGCTCGGAGCTTTCTGTCTACGCCGGGCGAATTTGTGTCGGCCTAAACAGCTCTGCTGTTAAAATTGCTAGCGTGTTGTGTTCGCATCCAGGTCGTCAGCATCAGAACCCAGAAATCTACCTCGAGGCCACAAAGGCCGAACGCCAGGCTGCTCTTAGCAGTTTCTCAAGGTCAGTGCCAGTCTTACGGGTGGGCGACCAGGGTGGTCGTCCAGGCCGCAGACGAAAACGGGCGCCGACCTGCATGCTCAGCGCTCCTCTCCTCTCCCTCCCTATTCTCTCCACCCGGCTTTGTATTCCTCCATCAAAAGAAGAGACTTCCGCGGTGCACTTTGAAGTGAGGGAGAAAACGCCGATGTCCAAATAATCCCAAATTATCAAGCCGATACCGGGAAACATGTACCGAGAATTTCACACCCAAAACGAGGTTGCGAAGGTGGAATTGGCCTTCCGAGAAACCGCCTGAAGAGGCTTCGGGAGACCGTATCACAAAGCTACCTCAAGTGTTATTTTGGCCTTCAGACAATTACGCTGAAACAAAATTATTAGACAGGAACAAAACTTAGGCTGAAAGGGCACCTTGTGGCGAAGTTATGGGCCCGAAAAGTAAGATATAATTAAGGCACAAAAAAGTGCGTTAGAAAATCTATTTTGTTCTGTGAAGAACGATTTTTGGTACTATTGTTACTGTGTCAAGAACATGGAAAAGAAATTCCGTACAATGGTCTGGCTACTTCGGAAAGAGGTGTTGCATTTCCGGGACGAGCATTATTTTAGTGAATTGAAGCGCTAGAAAAACGGAACAAGCGAGTCGCCACACACAAGGCGCTTCGATAAGTGCCCTTCGATAAGTTCGATAAGTGCGCAGTTGTTGCCCAGCGCAAGGATCAGCTAACGTGAGAGATACTGGAAGCGTATTTTATTTGAAAAGCGGACGATCAGTGTGTTAGTACTGCGTCTGTCGCCTTATCAAAGAAAGAGCGTGATTTTCTGTTTCAAGTGTGATGTGATAAAATTGTAATAAGCGCCTTGTGTTTGTCGACTCGCTTGTCCCGTTGTTCTAGCGCTTCAATTCATTGTCATGTGCTACCAACAGGCCTAAACCAGCACCCTCGTGAATTATTTTAAAGCCCGGGTTGGTTTTAGTGAGAGAGAAAGAGAATAAATCTTTATTTATCAAGCAGAGGCTGATGTTATGGGCTTCGTTCCGTGAAAGGCATCCCTGGGATTCTTTGGTTCGATAGAAATCGTCTTTCTTCCGTGTTCCAAAAAAAAAACTGAAAAAAAAACTTTATCATGGCAACCTGTGGCTACAGCTGCCTCCTCTTACGTACATTTCCAAGCAGGATTGTTAGTTAAAGAACAAAAGACAAATGCTTAAAGTACTGTCGTGTGTTGAAAGTTTTAAAGAGAAACAGAAGAGACTGAATAATCTCTTTCACGTACGAGAAAAAGCCTAATTTTCGCATTAGGCTAACTATCCCGATCTCTCCTGACAAACCTCCTTTGGTCTACAACATTACTTGAGGAGGTTGTGGTTACATTGACAGCAATCATCATTCTGCACTGCTAGACGTTAGCCCATGGGTGTGAGGAAAACTGGCACGCCAACCGTAGACCACAGCCGAGACACCTTTATGCAGAACGGAATAAGTTTTGATCGTAAAAATTATATACCTAAATCCCTCGTTAACTCAAACTCGGTCATCACGAAACATGGGCAAAGTTGAAACTGCTTTTCGCCGCGCATGTACCAGCCATAGGTGATATGTATTTGTCCCATGGCAATCTCTATCAGCTCAACGCAAAGTACTGGAGGCGTTGTTCGACTATCTGGACGAGATTGGCGTCACTGCAGTGATTTAGAGTTTAGAAGACAGACTTTGTAATCTCACTACTCACAAACTGAGTGTCATTTTCTTGTTATTTTCCTGTCTTCTTTTATTTCTTCTCTTTCTTCTGGGCTGTAATAATCTATGGGGCCTTTTCTTTCCCCCTTCCCCTGCCGAGTAGCATGTCGGTGTCGCAATTCCGGCAAACATTTCGGCTTTCTTTTCTAATAAAGAGCCTTCGCTCTCTCTCTCTCTCTCTCTCTCTCTCTCTCTCTCTCTCTCTCTCTCTCTCTCTCTCTCTCTCTCTCTCTCTCTCTCTCTCTCTTCCGTTTATGTCCAAAGCTTTTTCGGGAGACCACGGATATGTCGAAATGTTAGCATAGAGGACACAAGGCAAAGTCGGCTGCAGGCAGCTGATAAGATCTCTGTTCGAACCCTTAGCGTCCACTACATGATGAAAGCGGTCGTGAACGGCAAATTTACGCGGAGTACGCCCTGTACGAGTGTGATGCCTCCTTTACCGGAATGCTGTCCGCCGCCTTCATATTTGAGATAGCTGCGGATCACGAGCTGATCATGGGAGCGACGAGGCGCCTCGTGAAGGCAGAAACAAGAAAGATGCTGCGCCTGCTTCTCAACAAAGTAGAATGTAGCGGTTGCTACCCACGATCGATGCGATACATTCACAAGCTTGTTAACGCCTTTCTTGGTGAGGGGCAAACACCAAACAGGCGAGCATCATGCAGTTATTTCTTCCGCAATACTAAAAGTTTGTTTTTCCTGCGAAATATTTTGCCTTCATCGCAAAAGCCCTGTGCAGTGCAGCATTTCCTACCAGCACTATCTCTTATATCATTGAACTGTCCACAAAATTGAGCCATTGCGCTTCACTCGACACTCCGCTATCTGAAATGTTCAGCGCATTTTACGACTTAGAGTTGACGAGGGATTACTGTATGTTCATTCCCTATGTGAAAGCCAAAAGATGCCCCCACTCCACTGCCCTCAAGTTTACCGCTGAAATTTTGTCCCTCCGTCAATATGTTGCCTGAGGTGTCTACCCGGAGCTAGCGCACCCGTTCTTTTATTCCATAGTACTAAGACCACACCTCCGCATTTTGCCCGTGTTCACTTGTCTGTCGGATCCTCTAAGCAGCACATTTAATTAATGGCAAGGTGTGGGTACGTGGTTCTGTAGAAAAATCTATAACTTTACTTGCGTATTGTACGCAATAAAAGGACGCTGTATCGGCCCCTGCAGTACGGAGGCCTTCTTCCTGCTCCTGCTGTATAAGAATAGCTATAGCAGCACTTGTTTCGGTTTAATGCCCATCGTATTGGTGCCTCTAGCACTGGTTGGTTGCTTATAAAGGCTTAAAATTAGAGTCAACGGAAGGTTTAAATCAGACAGACAAGATCAGACAGTCAATAAGAGAATATTAAGGCTTCGCTAGTGTGCGCTAGCTTCTTGATGAAAAAACGGCAGCATCTCCACTCCGTGGATGATGGCTAGGTTGCGGAGTACGGGGACTCGATATGACGTCCAAGTTATGCCCCGAGTGACATCCGATTTGCGCCCCGATCGTCATTCGATTTGAGCAGGGAGTTGCACCTTGATTATTCCCTAAATTAAACTGCGACTCACGGCTCAAGTCGAATTTCGCTTGACGGTGGTGTGCGCACGGATGGACGCGTACGGACATGGGGAGGTCCTAAGGTACTCCGCACCGTTACTGGAGAGGGAGTAAGCCGTTTGACTCTTGGGTACTAACTCGGGTACTAAGGACAACAGAATGGACACCGCAAGAAGGGACTAGAAGAAGAGGAAGGCCATTAAAGGAGCCATGAAGAGAAAACAAAAGTTTGTTTTATTCGAAAGATTAGGTGTTTCATAGTACCCTAAGCGCTTTCCCGGAAGCAAATGATGCTTTATTCACTGAGAAATAAGGCAATTTAAGCCAAAATTTTAAATCTCCCATTAAATTGCACATTTCGTGACGTGAACAATGGCGTCATACGAGCCGGTTCATGAAACAGATACTTAGTATGTCGACTCAATATAGCACCCACACGCGGGAATCAAACAGGAACCGGAAAGCGTGCCGAAACCGTGACGGTGGCCATTTTAAAAATAGCAGTAAAACCTAGTGCACCCACAGCCCTAGTCATGGAATCGTCTGATCCGGAGAACAAAACTCTCGCCGAGAAGCTCGGGCTTGCATTTAACAACCTCACACCACTTGAACGCTCAATGCTTCTAAGTGCACGAGCGGCAGGAGTTGTGGGATACGCGGATGGACCGGAAAGCGACCATTCCGCGATAGCCACAACAGACGAACGCCCAGCCGTCGGCACCGCTGCCTCGTCAGCCCCGTCGCGACGGAAGAATACAGACTGGTACGTAAGTGCCGTATTTTTATTACGGTTAATAATAGTTCAATTTCAATAGCAGTATCGCTTATGCCAGTTGGCCAGTGTCGTGTAGGAAAGCCGCTCGCGCGAGCTCTCTGCTTCGACCAGAAAGATACGAGCGTCAATGCGCGGTGTGCACGGCATTTTTTCCCCCAAGGTCAGAGCGCTTTGACGGCGATTTGACGAAGTCGGCGACGAGCGCCAGCCTGTCCCAGGAGTGAGCTAACGTAAGGGTCCCTGCCGTAATCACTTCCTCGGAAATGAAGCGAGCACACTCGTACTTCCTTTAGCTCTCTTTCTCCTCCGTTTGCAAAGTTCACGAAACGGAGCCACTTGCTTCGCCGAGGTTCGTCGTTGGGCGGCACATGAAAGGAGATCTCCTCACCGGCGGGGATGTCGCACTCCCTCGACGATTTGCCCGTACTACATGGGCATTTCAAGTTAACTGGAAACGAGCTCCTAACAATAGCAGCAAGCCAACACCATTCCGAAACTGCGACGACTGTCACTATCTTGTCGCTGCTTGCTGTTCCTTACTCCCAGTTAGATTTCGCCTCTCCATCTTCTTGGCGAACAGATGGAGACGAAATAGTGATGTTCTTTTGATGCGCGAGCCGAGAGGACGATCTCGACTCGCTCCGATGACCGACGACCGATGCTTGGAGCAGGTGAGGGATGAGGACTGCCTTCCTTGCTGGATATTAGGTTTATTTACACTATTTACATTACTCTAAGTTTACATCAGGCCAGAGTGACGGTTACATTGTCACTCTGCCAGCAGCAGCCTGTTCGGCCGAGATCTATACTGAAATAGATCCCCTCTCGACCGACTCCCGAGAAAACCCAACACTCCGGTTTTGATAACAAAACCCCGCCTCCAAAAAGGGGGCGTACAAGAAAGAGAGAAAAAACCTTTCAAACAATTAATAGAGACCATTGATTGGCCACAGGAACCAGCCAATCACACAGGTGTCTCCAGCTGCGGTCACGTGACCCAACCCTCTCTCTTATACACTCATAGTGCGTTTCCCACACACGCTATTACACCCGACAAGCAAATACAGGACGTCTGTGTCCTAAAGCCTAAAGTGGACACGCCATTACGTTCAGCGGGCGGCCTCTGCTCAAAGGCCAAGCCGGAGGCCTACAGCGCTCCTCGCGAGGCTACCATCCCCCCGCGTCTGCCTTGGCCCCTCGTCAGCGCGTGCGTCGGGACAATGCTGGAGTCGCCGCTAATCCCCTCCCAGACCAAGGGCGGCGCCGCCGGCTGTCTGTCGTCAGGGAAGAGGCGCTTCAGGCCCAAGCAAAATCTTCGAGGCGAATGACCCGTCAACGACCAGCGCCTGGCGCTGGCTTCGCAGATTCTCAAAAACTTACGCCGCGCGCCTTTTCGATACTATGAGACACACCGTCATTTAGCTTCCCGTCAGCTTGTCATGCCGAATGACCCAGCCACCTGCGGCGCGACAGAGATACTCAGGCTAAGCACCCCCGTCCTTTGACACACAAAAGGACGGGCACAACACATGCTCTCTGCGGCTCCGAACTTGGCGTCCGTGTGGCTACATGAAAGGGACACAGGATCGTAGCTACCAGCGGAAGCGACGCCAATACATGAGCCACCGGCGGCCTTCATTAATTACATGCGGAGCCCGAACTTAACACTCCCCTCGTTTCTATTTTTACCTTTGCTGGTTGGCGATATGACGGCCAACCTCCAGTGAAGGGATTACGATACTAAACAAGGTCGCGGCTGTGCGTGCTGGAACGGTTCGTTGGCCCCGAAGAGCCTTGAACCCGAAAATTCGTCTGCGCGACGGTGGCGACGGCGAGATGTCGAGTTCGGCTGGCGGTAGTTTCGTACGCATTGGCGTACACGCTTGCCTGTTTATTCGGAACTTCAACCGTTTACTCCACCGTTCTTAGTGTCATAAAAGGAATGTGCAGTATGTTTAATGGGCATATAGCTCGCTATGCAAACTGGTAAGCCCTGCCTATTGCGTTTGCTTTTGCCGGCCTCCGCCAATCGCAGAGTATTCTCTTGTGACATCATAGGTTCTGTTGCGGGAAATGAGCTGGTGGGTCGCATGGTCATTCCCTTTTTTCCTAATTATGTAGCTTATTTGAGCGAAGTTTGTGTTAAACGTGGTGTCAGTATGGTTCTAACGAGGCAATCTTTCGAATGAACCAAACTTGTGTTTTCTCTTCATGGCTCCTTTAACTCTGTGGGGAGATGAAAAAAGAAAATTCGGAGCCAAGGAATGGATACGGGCCGCACAGAACAGAAATGGGTGGAGGTCAATGCGGGAGGCCTTCGTCCTGAAGTGACCCAAATGGGCCGTTGATGATGATGATGATTAATCGTCTGTGACGATGTCATACATGAGATCCCTAATCTGGCTGGCGTAATTAATCCACAGTCCCCGTTGCCGCCTTCAGCCGCCAAAATACTTAGCTAGAGTGAATGAAATGTCTACCACAATTTTGTTTTCCGATAAGACATCCTCTTAAGCGACCGATAAGAATGGATCGAAGAAAGGTAATTATAACGCATCTAGCATCCCTTCATAACGAAAGTTGATAAAAGCGCGAAATTTACAGTATTATGCGCACTATACCACGCATTTACGAACAATCTAATTAATTGTATAACGAAGCGTGATTGATGAGATATGCTATCAAACTCCTAATTGGCTGCACGCTCAGTTCCACGTATGTAGAGCCAGTCGTGTTATCGGGTAATTATCACGTAATTTGTTTCGGGATACTTTTGATAACAGTAGAGTTGAGCTGTTTTCTGTAATCACACTGCCTTCGTTGATTGTCATGCTTCTCTGCAGAACAGCAACTGTGGGGAAGCCAGCTTAAAAAACCACTCGAGCATAGATATTTTGATAGTCGGCTTCACCGCTAAACCTGGATGGACAGCTGGAAAGACAGTTTTAGGAGCAATTTAAACCGCCCTACATGAAGATATAAAGGCCCAGGATCTTTTTTGTAATTTTTGATGAAAGCTTTTCGGTCGGCCGACCAGCCTATGACGAGATGTATTAGATTTTTTCAAAAAGGACGCCATCGGCACCACATACAAAGTTTTCGCTTTAAAAGATATTCAGTGTCATTCTCGTGTGTGAAGAAGGATGACCAACAAAGTTGTGGTGCCGAGCCTCAAAGTGAGCGACAATATGTTTTAATAACCTTGGCGCAGTCCAAGGAGTGCACACAATAGACGTTTATTTGCAATTTGCGATTGAGCATACTTTTTAGTTAATTACCTGAAGGAAAACCTGAAGGAAAACATGAAGGAGCGCAGGCTACGCGCAGAGCTTCGTCGTCGGTGGCTCGGACTCCATGGGGCTCTTAATCATGTTCTCGTGACAAGACCCCCATTTGAAGGCGACCGCACAGGTCGACGCCGTAGTCGGTAGGCGATGTGGTTAGTACGAGAGACGAGCTGAGAATATACAGTGAAGTCCTGCCCGCTACAGGTGACGATAATGAGCTCTATGAACAGTGGCCCCACAGCAGCAATGGCCGCTGACGCAATGAAGCGATGCATGGAAGTCCTTAGAACGTGCTGAAGATCTGGGCAGGGGAATATCGTCGGCCCCTGGTCGGGTTGCGACCGGACAGGTCGGCTGGTCTCGCCGGGGTCAGGGAGGGACACGGGTCTGGAGGACATTCACCTACATCGCTCACTGGGGCTGGGGCTGGCCGGCGCGATCCAACATGTTGGATTGCGCCGGCCTGCAGGCTTGGTCGCTGCAAGCCTGCACCCTTGGAGCGACCTTTTTAGGAGCGCAGACAATGCGCAGCTGGGGAGCCAAGATGGGGATGAACACCACACCCTCTACCAAGGATGTTACGTGTCGGCAGGGCCGAGGACATAGACCGTGAGATTAATAGTGTAATTTGCAGTATAATTAAATTAATGTGGAAACATTCTTGGACTAAGGCCAGGCGGCTGAGTCAGTGACACACAGAGAGACAAATTTTCACGAGTTGATAGCCCGAAAAAGACTATGGTCTTCAAAAATAGCGAGTTAGGACGAAAGCCAAAGATGTCTAATCCTCTTATACTTCCCTTTTATTTTACCTCGGACCGCGCCTTACAGGGACACTGAAGGCAAAATAAAAGCTACTGGATATCGGTAGATTAACTCATCGAGAACACGAATATACCACTCTTAGATGCAGCTTTTATAAAGTGAGGCAGAAAAATACGAAAAACGGGATTACAGGTGTCGCAGCCACTGGCTATACCGCGTAACCTACACCGGAAGTGGTTAAAATAGCGTGACAAATACTTTAACAATACGCCTTCACAACTTTATAAAAACGTAACTGGAAATTGCAAGTTCTTGCTGTGCCATGTTTGATCGTTCTGGGGATCTCTTCGCGCCCCTCGGCGCGCTGTGTCGCCTCGCCATACTCGCCCACCGAGTGACCATCGGTAGCTGGAGTTGGGGACCTCGGGTGACCGTCCTTGCCCTTAAAGTGACCCTGAAGAACGCGTTGAGCAGTGCAAGTCAACCTGCGCGACCTTTAGATTACACTCGCAGGAATACCTGAGGCACATATTACGCGTGCACGTGAACCGTTACGCCCATTCGCAAATCTCTTTGAAAGATGCGGCAAAACCAGCCGCGCTGTCTTCAATTTCTGTCAGTGTGCACCGCTTTAATTACGTCATTACAACGGAGGCTGTACTACGTACTGCAGCTCGTCAAAGTCACGGTTTATTTCGCGAATTTTGCGGTTACGGAAAGTCACGGTTTCTTTCGCGAATTTCCGGTGCATAAACCTCTTCTATGCCTGAACATGTACGTACAGTTTTGGCATTTTTTTGTGTGTTTCTAGTGCGAATGCAGTTGGAGTGACGAACTCAATACTCCACTTTCGACCGAACCACTGGACAACAAGTGGTTATTGCTTCAAAAACGCCCTACCAGCCTAAGCGCTTGCCTGCGAGTAGTCAACTATGCTAGTTTAGTTTCGTTCCGCACCGGAAACGTACTACTCTACGTTGCCGAGAAAAAGAGAGAACTCGCCGGTCTCCAAACAGCTGCCGAACGAGCCACTCCCATGTCTGGGAGAGAGTGAGCAGCCTTCGTCGCGCAGTCCAAGCTCGAGTTGAGAGAGGACGATTATGCGCGATGATTAAGTTTGCATAAATGGCATGCGTTCCTGGCTCTGTGCGGTGATGTAGCCTGGAGACCCAACATTAAGCCTCGTATTGGAATTCGACAAGCTGGACCAAGAAAGGAGGAGATACAAACTACACTACGCTCGCTCATACAAAAATTGAATTAAACCGCAGCAAAAAAAAAAGGAAGCGTGTATGTCTCTCTGGTAATTCGCGAAAGATGCTAACATTCTTCAGTGGACTTGAGAGCGTTCGCTTGTGGGGCGAACATAAAGACACCACAAATACACCCGCCAGCCCTCTTGCAAAGTTACTTTCCCCCAAATCACCTGCACACTAAGTGGTCGGTGTGCGGCGCGGATGTGTGAAATGATCCCATGCAATCAGTGAACAGTTTTAGATGCGAAGGCATCTCATTCACTCGCCTTGTCCCTGCATCCGGCGTCGTCGTCGTCGGCGTCCACCCCTCCCCCATTCTCCTCGCCGCGCCAGCTGCGCTCTCCGCCGCTCACCCCCTCTCCTCTCCGATAGCGAACACTCTCTCGCGAGGGGCATTGGATTG